>NC_056562.1:15001266-15006342 GCF_013358625.1 Macadamia integrifolia | reverse complement strand
CCCCCCCAAAAAAAAAAAATTGGGGTTAGGGATCCAGCATTTTTTTAATGCTGCTGTTTCAGTGTCTCCATCCTTTTATGACCATTGTTTTCTTGTTTCTTTCATTGGATTTTTTATCATCATTATTCACACTAGATGTGTAAGTTGAAAATAAGAGGAAAATGAACAAGCTTGAATGTGGCAATTCAAAAGAAGCAAGACTAAAGAAGTGGAATGCATGGTAATTTGGTTGAATTAATTATCTATACGAAGGCGAAATTAACTCCAATATATTTTTGTTCCTTGCTTCAATTTTTGAGTTAGGAGGAAAAAAATTTGAAATCTTGGGTTACAGAAAGTAGGCAAGAATGAATAGGTGAAATCTTGTCTGATTGTTAAATACCAGATTCAATGAACTGTTATAAATATTATTGTCTTTTTGAAATCTTGTCTGATTGTTCAACAATGGTACCTGGGTGTGTATTAAATCTTGTCATTGGGATTTGCTGGGGTTATCTTGTAATTTCACATATTCTTAGATGGTTGTAGGTCTCCTTTGTTCAACTTGTCATTTTTTGTTTTTTGAAAGAAGTGTTGTTAATCTATGTTGCAATGAATGGACAGGGAAATGCAATGAAGGATGCAGAAGCAAAAGGATTCAACCCAGGTCTAATAGTCCTGCTTCTTGTTGTGGGCATATTATTGGTCTTCCTTGTTGGAAATTATGTCCTTTACATATATGCTCAGAAGACAGTTCCACCGAGGAAAAAGAAGCCCGTCTCCAAGAAGAAAATGAAGAGGGAGAGGCTGAAGCAAGGCGTCTCAGCACCAGGAGAGTAGAGGGAACTGAGAGTGGACTGAACTTTAGGCCTTGATATGTTTCAGTTATCTATGTTGACTGCTACATTAAGATTTTCCCTTTCTTGATGTCAGTTACTAATATTAAGACTACATTTAAGTTATTTTGCATGGATTGATAACGATCTTAGCTCTAAATCTTGTCCCAAGAAAAAGAAAAACCTTAGCTCTGAATCATAAAATTCCAAAACCTTTCATGGTTAGTCAAGTAACAGGAATATGATCAAGCTTAACCCCCTGCGCTCCCTTGGGCAAGTACCTTCAGGCCACGAGCTCGTATAAAACAGCGATGCCTAATGCTGGTGTCTTGTAACCTGTGGAGTGATTGGCATGCTTGACCATGTATTGTTAAATCTCACTTATTTGCGCGTTGTTTACGGTCATGGACTGTTACGGAGCGCAAGGTATCTTCCTCTTGAAGCATTTCTATCCATGGCTGAACATTAAAGATGAAACCTATAAAAATAATTGCTTATGTTAGTCCTTGTCCTCAAGTCAGGTAGATGAGGTTCCCCAAAGTTATCAGTTCCACTGGCAGCTTATTATTATTTATTAGGGGAGAAACAATGGGAGTACACAAGAAAACATCAACAAAGATGAAGATCATTTTGCCCACCCTTGTCCATTCGATTGCCATCGAAACCACTTGGGCTCACCATTTATGTGTTTTTTCCTCCATTTGGACACCTCTACTCTTTCATTAAACTATAGAGCTAGACAACAATTCAAACTCACTTATTTGGGTTGAGGCTGACCTGGATTAAGTCGCCTGGTTCCAGATGAAGACTTGGATTTGAACGGCTCAGAAATTATTTGCATACATTTTAATTTGATGGTCCATCGAAACTACTTGGATTCACCATGTATGCCCTTTTTCCCTTGATTTTTTTTTTTTTCAATGGGCCATGTTATTGAACTTTCTCATACAATCTTTAGAATTTCTCTGAAATTGGCCAGTTAAATTAGACTGAAAATCATATCATGATAGTGTTGATGTGGATGCCCTATCAAATATTTAGGTAGCAATAGAAATTCCCTCATGGGAAGGATAATTGTTGGTTCTATAAAACAAGGGCACTGAAGCCAACACCACTGGGTAGAGTTCATGGCTAAACGGGAGGAGGTTAGGTATGCTGCCGACTTTCTTGGGATTAGCTACTCAATCAATGAAAGCAATGGGATGTGAGAGGCAAATGAGATTTTTCCAAGAGGGGAGGAGAGAGATAGACACAGGTCTAAGTATACGGGGTATCAGGTGACATACCCTGCCTTTTCCCTCAACTTTTAATCTCTTAAAGATGATTCACGCCCACATGTATCATGAACCCTGTTTTCACACCCACTTAGCAATGCTTGCAACTAAGAAGATTGTATCGTTTGAGACTTACCACCTGTTTTGCCACAAATGTATGAAACACTGAAGTAAACATGAGAAAGAAGCCAAAAACCATCATTTTAAATCATATTTTCTACTTCGGTATTGCTTGTGTCAACTGAAACTCCCATTCCACAACCGAAACCCTGAAGTTAACTATGAGAAGAAGCCAATAAACCAATCATTTAAAATAATATTTTCTATGTCTGTATTTTGCTGTTAGTGTCAATTGAAACTCCCATTGCCAGTAAAATATCAGTAGAGATTGAATCTCCAAAGAAAAAAAATAGAGTAGACGTATTCTCATGTTGTTTTTCTGAGTCAGCAGCCAATTCACCCGGGACCTGCCTCACCAGCTCTCTTGTATTCAGGCTTTAACTCGTAGGATCCTTGATTTGTTCCCTTGTTGTTGTAGACACAAAGGTCTTTTAAAAGATCTTTCACAAATTGCTGCAAAGATAAGTCCATGAATCATAGTCTAAAGCATATAAAATCCTTGATAAATATGGCTTTCAGACACTATCAACAATTATAACCATATACAAGCCTTAAGATAATGATCATATTTACCTAATGTAAGCTACAGCCTAAATCTTACATTAGGCTGTAGCTTCTTAACAATCTTCTTTTTTTTTTCTTTACCCTTTTCATTCAGCTCAAGAAGTATGGGTAGATTTTGTTTTCCTCCATCCTATAAATTTTGCTATCGCTACTCATAAAATAAAGTTATATAATAATACAAATATAGAGGCAATTTCAAATAAACTATAGGCATCAAGGATGGAACTAAAAGCCAGATTCTCTAGCCTTTTCTTGTTCAATTGGTTGCAGAAGAAGCCGAAGATGGTTTATCATGAAGTTTGGAAACCCCCATAACAATTTACAGAAATCATTAAAAATCTCAATCACGTTATGAAAGCGTATCTGAAGATCTAATAAAGCACCATGATAGAACCATTGCTTTCTTATTCACCATTTAATTAGATTCAGGCCAGGCATTATATCAACTGCAACAAAAATACAAAACCTAACAGTGTTGTGGTCTTCAGGCTAATGTCAACCAAGTTGGGCTGAGCTCTAAAAAAACATGACTTTAAAATAAAGTTAAAGCTTACCGAGGACTCACATACCAGATGCCATTTATTTGAAGGCTTAGTTGCACTGACCTGGAAAGGCGCTTGGACTACAATGTCATAGAACTATGAAGTCTGCTGTAAATAGGCAACAACCACTTTCTGGTTCCCTTTTAAATGCCTATTCGGCATTGCCTCCAAAAGATAGAATTTCTTCTTCTTCCCATCAACCCACCCCCCCCTTTTTCTTTTTTTTTTTTTTTTGGGGGGGGGGGGGTGGAGGGGGATGTGGGCACAAAAGATGATATCTTTTACTTACAGTAGAAGCATCTTTGGCAGCAAACCATCCTTTACAGTGACAGGATATCAAGACCAAGTTGAACATCTAATGTTGTGGAAAAGGTCCAGGTATAAATGCCCAAGAAATTACCCTTGTCACATGGCTGGTCCATTTTATTCACTCAAGATCCTACATGCAATGAATGGAAAAAAAACAAACAACAGAATATTATATAAAATGATATGCTCATGCTAGGACCTAAACAGACAGTTGGCTAATTCAACTTAAGCATACCAGGGATAAGTTCATGCTTATTTGAATGTAATAAAATAAGTACAATGCAATATCGCATCAGAGAGGGATTGCATCCATATACTAGTAGTCAAAACCCATAAATTTTCTTTGAAATGACTTAGGCACCAACCAACCACCATGTTTACCTTCCTAAACATCCCCCCTTCCCAGTAGGCCTCCTTTCAAAACCTTCCCAACCCATTCCAAGTTCCAATCCTTGAATACCTTTTTAAAACCTACTAAAACCCCACTCAGGAAAACGAACCTAAACATCAAAAAACAGTAATGAGTTTGTAGCCAACCATTTCCCCGACCAAATTTAAAATTAGAGCCCTCCAATTTTTTTGAATCCCCATTTACTTCTCTTACCGAATTTTCTCAAAATGTCCTACAAGACCCTACCACAGGGATTGTTTTCTCAACCCACTATTACAATCTTTGCTTGGTGGTCAAGTAGTCTACTAGTCTACAGGAGGGGTGTTCAGGTCAAATCCTTCTATGCATCATTAATCTCAATTCTCAAGAGATACAAAACCTCCATTCTGTTGAAGGTGTCAAGTATCAGTATCGGGCAGCATAACAGAAAGCTGGTTTTAAGAGACGTCTTGGAGAAGCATTGGAGAGACGCTAGACACACTTCCATGCGCATGGATATATGCTTGTGATATATGAAAAACAAGTGGCAATGTGCACCATAAATAAGCAACAAACACTGACATCCAAACAATCTCGGGTTATCTCTATTTGCATGGCATCTATTTGATTTAAATCTTCATTGGCAAGAGCAATTTCAGACATACTAATAAGTAACAGAAAACAATTTGCAAGAAAATTTGAAAAGACATCTAGTTGTGTATTAGGATACTGGTTTAAAGTAATCCCTAAAAGTCCAAACAAAGCAAGCAACATGTAATAAGTATAAACATACTAATAAATATTAAGTAACATAATTATATATTTAAAAAAAAAAAGAGAAACCCAGTGCACGAGGCTCCCTCTACTACAGGGTCTGGGAGGGGCAAGTGTATGCAGCCTTACCCCTTGCTTCACAGAAGAGGCTGTTTCCAAAAAACATAACTAGTATGATACTAATAACATAATTATACATTATAGATCACAAATCAGTCAAGATGATCTAAATCTAGGTCAGTTTTCCATTTTAGAAGACATACTTGGCAAAAACAAAAAAGAAACCAAGATTCAAGCCCCCCCCCCCC
>NC_056562.1:14981805-15001246 GCF_013358625.1 Macadamia integrifolia | reverse complement strand
CCCCCCCCCCCAAAAAAAAATCAATATTTATTTTTTATTAAAAATACTTCAACCCCTGGCTTTTTTTTTGGATGAATAAATAAATTTATACCCAACGAGAAAAAGGAAATACAAGGGAAAGGGGGGGAGGGGCGGCCTAAGCTAACAAAGCAAAAGCAACAAAACAATCAAAATAAGCAGCAACCATCAAGGGCCAAGAAAAGAAACCAACAGCCAAAGCCACAACAAGGGGAGGGGGGGCTAAAGGTTCCAGGAGGAGATTATATGGGCATTTCTAGGGGAGCGAGGGATTGGCCGGAAGCAAATGGAATTGAGGGATTGGATTTTAGAGGAATATCAGAGTATATGGCTTTCCAAATCTTGTCCGGAGAGAGGGAGTTGGAAGACCATCTACGCATGTTTCGCTCCATCCAGAGATGATTGATAGTAGAGGAGAAAGCCAGCTTGCCAATAGTATCACATAGGAGGATCCAGCAAATGTCATGTCTATCCAAATCCATTCCTTGTCAAAAGGGAGGATTGACCTAGCTGAAGGCCAACAGCGAGCGAGGACAGATTTCCACACCAGGGAGGAAAGGGGACAAGCAAAGAAAATATGATCGATATCCTCATGGCCGAGGGGGCAAAGACAGCAGGAGGGGTTGATAGGGATGTGACGGTGAAGAAGGAATGATTGTGTAGGAAGGCAGTTGGAGAAACATCTCCAGCGGTAAAGCTATGGCGGGGAATGTGACCTTTGAACCAGACGAGATTACGCCAGGGAACAACAGGGCCAGTAGATCTGACAAAGGACCAAGCAAAGGAAGAGGTAAATATCCCATTGGAAGAGGGGAGCCAGGTGAATTTGTCTTCTCTTCCACGATGGCCGGGGAAACCCCGGCTTTGATGAGCCTTAGTGCAAATTTTTGCTTGTTTAATTACTCCTATGTCGTTTTTTAATGTAAATGGGATCTCCTTAGATTTGACTAAAAAAAATTATAGTAGTAAGAAGCCTTTCTTTAAAAAATTAGTATTTTTGGGTTTTGGCAGCTTGTGTATCAGTTTGTATCGGTTCTGTACATCAACTTTTTTATATATCAGCTATGAATTATATCGACATGGTTAATCTCGATAGTCAGTCGTATCAGTCTGTATCGTATTGATACTTGATACCATGAGTGGATCACACTTCTATACACCGAAACTTGGTAAAGGACTTTGAGGAGCAATATGAGCATTTGGAATCACATTATACCTAACTCAACCGAGCCTCATCCCTACTAAATAAGGTCATTACAAGAATCCTCTTTTGCCATTCAACCATTGTAGGTCATATTTATTTATACCCAAAACCACTACCCAAGTCATTTACAGTCTACCTCTCATTCTTCTAGATCCTCTTAACAATAGAATATCAGATTATATAATGAAAGTTATCACCTCTGTGTATAGAATATGCTTGCTCTGCAAAGCTGTAAGAACTCTACTATTTCCTTCCCTCCACATACTTAACATTATGTCCTGCAGCATTAAGCTCCATAGCCTTTTCCCTCTACCTCTTAAGACAACACCATTCTTATGAAGCAAAGTAGTAACTGGGTGAAAAAAATCTCTGTATAGATGGCAAGGGAATTTGGAGTACTAAAGTGGGAAAAGAATATCTCAGCATGTAAATTTTATCCATGATCTGATCAAAAGAACTCAGTAATATGCCTTCGAAGAAAAAAAACTAGATGGGAACATACAGGGATACAAATGATATTTGAAAATCACGCATCATTTTGAAAAGAAAAGTTACGCCAAAAGAAAGGAGACTGGAACATACTTCAGGCTGGTCTGTCTCCTGGATCAATTGCCGCAATGTCCAATTTGGTTGCCTCTCAAAGAGCTTGAACATAATATCTTCCATTTCTCCACGGTCTCTTCTTGTTCTTTTCATCTCTGATCCTTTCACTGGCACTGTTTTCTTCTTATCCTAGCAGAAGGAACAGATAAAATCTCTTTACATATCTATTTTACATAATCTTGGGATGGTTAAGTTCCCATTTGAATAGAAGTGACCAGTGAAAATGCTTACAGAGAAATAACACACTAATAGAATGGTAATGGATAAATACCTTGGCTCCAGATGGCAGTAAACCAACCAGTCCAGGCATTGGTCTCATATGCACTCCTCGATTGTCATCAATCACCTTTAAAAGGAATAAGAAGTGACAAAAATTTATATACCAACTAAAAAGACATATACTGTACTATACCTGCACTTGTCGGGCTTTGGTCATATATTTATTCGTCCTTTCACGGCAAAGTTTGCCATAGTCCCCAATGTGTTCATTATGGGGCTTCATGTCAAATTTATTTAGCACTTTCCCCTCCACTGAAACCTTTCCTACAAAGCAAGGATTTTCATCCAGATTGTTATACTTAGTCGACAGTCCAAGAAGAAGAATAACATATCTCCAGGTACAATTCATCAGTTGACTATCACTAATAAATGGCATATCCTGCCGAAGTATAAAAGTGCATATGTAGAGCACCAACCTCTAACCATAAAAATTAAACATGAATATATCAATCATCTTCGGTGATAGAAGAAGCTAGACTCTCTGTCTGGATATGCATGCTTGGAAATTGTAAAAGCTTCGATGTGTTACTTCTGGAACCAAATTTTCAGGTATTAAACTTGTAGGTGGTTAGGGTTGTCTGTTTGGTTTGAAATTTTGACCATAGAAAGTGTAGTATAGGAAGAAAAGTTCCTCCAAAGATCACAGCGATCAACCAACAAGACGGGGTTTTTGAAAGAAGGATTTTCCCCGACAAGTTAGGGTTTTGGCAGGAACACGGAAAATCTGATCTTCCACATCAAATGAACATCATCAGTCCATAAAGTATTCACAATGACATTTGTGACTTACCAGAGGGGAATAATCAGCGTCATCAAACAAAATCTGTAGATAGTCAAACCCCTATGCGAATATGCCAAAACAACAAAACCTAACCGAAATAAGGGTGTCTTTGGATAAAGAATATAAACCCTCCATAAATGCAGTAACAATAATGATGGAACCCTAGATGTGCATGTTCAAGAAACTGAGGTTCTGACAGACAACAAACAGGATAGGTGGCTTTACACCAGGCAAAAAAGCCCTAACCACACTCAGAATAGGAAACAAGAAGGAATCCCAGATCTGATTCCATGTAAGATAACAGAACCTGAATCAACATCTGGTCATAAGAAAGAGAGTAGAAGAAGAGGGATGATGAGAGAATACTGCCTACGGTTTGAGTGAGGAGCAAAACACTAAAACTGTGGGGGGGGGGGGGGGACCAGGGAAGATTATATATGAAAACAAGAAAATAGAACCTTGGGTCCACAACTTAAGACTAGACTTAAGTTACTGTACACATAAGGACAGAATACTAAAATACCATTACAATAATACCCCTATAGAACCAACATCAACTTTAAAAAATGTACTGCAATCTAATCAAGGTTGTCAAGGCAATAGACCTGTTTGCCAAGGAATCTCTTAGGAACTAGACAGGATATGCTATCCCATTTAAGATTGATGTTTGGAAAGTGACTTTCAACATGTGCATTCGTTGCAAGTCCCTTCAACCACAACTTTTAAAAGGTGATCAAACTGCAGATCAGTTTTTGGCTGTCCATCATCAGCTTAACTACCAGCTATGAGGTTGACAATCTTTACATTCCATAATCAATTATTATGATTTATGCAAGCAAGGAATGTTACATTAGGTGATCAAACTATAAGAGAGCCCGTACAATGATAAAAATAAAAACAATGGACACAGCTGTCTAAAGACTTATACGCAACATGATAATCAAGGTTCTATGCTATGTTTTATGTAGCATTGGGAGGTTCACAATCCAGTTGCAGAATAAATAAAAATAATATGCTATACATCATAGAATAATATATTGCATGCTACACTGGATAGATTAATCATAACTCTAGTGCCTCATGCTCTCTAACTTCATGATTTTATTTCATGATTTTCCTTGATCATGCAAAGCATTTTGAAAATCAGCCAGTTTTGAAGGAAAACAATCAAAATATGGCCACCTTTGTATAGACCTACTAGGTTCGAAGTTATGTTGGTTGATCAAAGGTTACCAATTCATACCTATAGCTGGTCTCTCATGACAAAGCAGCTTCTATTGTGCATATGAAACCTAGAAGCACAAAAATATCCATATATCACCATTTAGTCATGGTCATGGCTTTGATAAGAATTGCCAATTCTAAAACTAAAAGTCCTAACTTCTATTTTTTCACCCTGCTAAGTAACAAGAAGTTTGTAGATTAACACCAAGACAAACCAGACAGGTCAATAATACACCTAGGTGATGATGATGTGAAAGTAATCCCAAGTTCCATGTAAAATATTGATAGCTGAAGGAAAAAGAGACTGTTCTTGATCATGAAATATGAAAGCAAATGTGCCAAATTGGTAGAGTATGTGGCTAAAAAAGGCTACAAGTTGCATCATTAGATTTTGAACATTGAAACAAGAATGCTTAAGAAGTATGTCGTAGTCCTCACCTTGACTCGTCTGGGAAAAAACACACATTGGTACAAAGTCTTCAGACATATTCAAAGAGTAACACTTAGGTGCATTCCCAGATTCACTGCCATTCAACTCCATCGTGAACTGATCATGATTCAAGCAATTTGTAAAAATTAGATGGCAAAAAGTAATATGAAAGAGTATGTAACTCAATAAGAAGCATGCCCAAATACTAATGGTTTAAAATTAAAGAAATACAAAAGAAGAGGACTAAAGATGCAAAGATTTGTTCCCCTGACTAGCATGAATTAAGGCTTACTCTACAGATTTTCTAATTGCTGACTCAATAGCTTCAGTACCCATTTGATTGGAAACATGTCACATGAAATAAATTTTATCATTGCCCATTACTGAAGATGGTTTATTCTCCCATCAGACTATAAGTCAAATTAAATAAACCTCCAACTAAAAGCACAGAAGTAGTGATGATTAGGCTAATAAACATGAGTAGCAGTATTACAGTCATAGTAATATGGACGGACAACTGTGCAAGTATCATGTGATTGCGCCATTGTGGTCATGTGGTGTTTGCAACATCCTACAAGTACATAAAGGGTGCGTTGAATGTAAACACATGCAAATGGACAAAATCCAGTTAGGTAACTGTGGTACATTTACATACAAGAGATCTCATCACATATCTGCTAAGTCATGAGGTAGGATTCATTTAACCAATAATACAAACCTATAGATACCACCGTCACCAGTTGTTTTCATAATAGTTATATTTTTCTGTATAGTAGGATCCTACGTCTTGGGGTTGATTAATTACTTTATAAAACAACTAAACATTATCAGAGAGAAACAGCATCTCTCTCTCTCTCTCTGCAACAGAAATTTACAGAATAAGTCAAACCCACTAGCAGTTACAACAATGGTTTAAAGTATCTCCAATACCAATACCATACCCTCTGATACGTATCTTAAATTTAACTGACCATTACAGCAACCGATATCGATACCTTCATCCTTGGTCACAACTCAGGCCAGCTTCAAAAGAACAAGGAAACACACTGGAATCAAAGAGGCAACCCTCTGAAGAAATTAATTAAACCTAGTAACAAAAAAAAAAAAAAAAATTCTTATAAACAATGAATCCCTTCAGTACCCATCTAAGGATGGATGCTCAGTTTCATTATCAGTTCTAGGATTTCACACCTCAGCCCCCACTACCACCAAAAGTCTACGAAGCTTTGGTTCATGTCCTGCAGGGAACTTGAAAAACGGTGCTACACTAAAAATGAGTCAGTCAGCCCATTTACGGACAATGCTCATCTTTCAATTTCTTAGATAGGGTAGTTCTTGTAAATATTTCATTTAAGAACCCAAAAAAGAAAGCTAACCAAATAGAAGAAGCAAACCCTTTCATCAACCGCTCATTTCTCTAATAAGATTGACCACCGAAGAAAATAGGAAATGCTGTGTATTTTTATTGATTCAAACCCTACGATGACCACTTGTATTTCTGAGGATGACGCAGCTGTTACAATAAACAGCCCCGTCTCAAGACTAATGGTCTCCGAGCTACTCTGTTCTTTCAGGATAGAACAACCAAATGATCAGTTTCTTGGACACAGAGAGACAGAGAGAGAATGATTCGTTACATGCAATGTCTCAAAGATCACAAAAGATCACAACGTAAATAATTTAACGACGATTCTCACTCAAAAACCGAAGGAAAGCTACCAAGATAAGAAGATCTCGAACACATCGAAGTTGGTTTTCGCTTTTGGGAAAACGAAAGCAGAAGAAGCACTCGGAGAGAACAATCTAGGGAGAAGACCAGATGCCGCAAAAAGGGAAGGAAATGGTTAGTGGTTTATCACCTGTGGAGAAGAGTTGTCGTCGCTAGAACGGAGAGGATCGACGGAGATAACGACCTTAGCGAGGGGACGAGTGGAGTCGGTGGAAGATTTCCATGACCGAGACACCACCGGGGGAAACTTCATCAGCCAAACTGCTCGGTCTGCTCTGGCCGTTTCGAGCAGGTTTTCATGGCTGCACTTGTCTTCCATAAGCCAACAGAGAGAGCGAGAGAGAGAGAGGAAGAAAACCGTTTTTCGATTTTCCTTTAACGAACAAACCCCACAATAAAATAAGCCTTTCTACCGCCTCCTCTCTCCTAGGCCGAGTACCCGCCCTATTATATACATGGTACTCAGGTGTATGGTATACTATACTGAGGCACCTACAATGTATCATGCGGGACCCATAATATATGGATAATGCCATATTGGCATATTTCGAGATTGCTGACCTCACATTCCTGTGATGTCACAGTCCTCAGCATGCCTGATTGATTGTTTAATTTTTCCTTGGAGGGGGGATCGTTGCCCCAATGTGTGGCACTACAACAATGTGAAGGGTGGAAAGGGATCCAAATTCTCAATTGTGAGCGATACTGAGGATGCAATGATTGAGAGTCTCGGCATACGCATGTTGGATCCTCACTGTTACTCAGTGCCTCCCCACAGAATTTTTGGGATGAAAAATGAAGTGGGAGGTGGGATAATGAAAGTGTTGGCAGGTGCACATTTTTTTTCCCAACAAAAATACACTACTCACTTTTGCCACATGACAAGGTAAAATGGTAGTTTCTGGTTCCAGCCATTTACATCTTAAAAATTTTTCCTTTATTTTCAGCCATCTATATGTCTTCAACAAATTTTCCGAGGAAAAACTCGTTCGAGCGGCCAGTCTCTATAAACTTATATCTTTACCATTTCAACTTAAAAAAATAAATAATCAAAGCAACCCACCTTTAATATGCTAAATGAAAATGAGGATGTATTCAAGACCATTTGATAGATAGTAGATGGTTAGGATTAACCATATGTTAAGTTTTAGAGCCTAAATCAATCAACCCTCTCATTTATTGCATTGCCATCCCATGCATGTCTACAATACTCCTACCATTATTCTCCTATAGTTCTAAATTTTTAAATCTTTTTATTTTACCACTTGGTAAGTTCTGTTTAAAATAAAACTTCTCATAAAAACTGAAGACCACCTACCCAAAATTTTAGCTCCCAGCTTGCCGTTCTTGTAAGTTATACTCAGTAACATTGATTTATTTTTCTGATCACTGAGAAACAACTATGAAATAGTCTTACAGGCATGCTCCTCTTGTTATGCACTTTCACCTGTCACATTAATTTTCAAAGCTCTATTTTGCCACTTGGCAAATTCTTTTTTTCGTTAAAGTTTGACATACAAGTGAGGGGCCTAAGTAATATCTACAAAATTTGGACTCCCATCTGATCTATGGTGGCCTTTCCTAAACCGACCGTGTATGAAACTATCACCCAAAATACAAAAAAGGAGAGGGTTCTACATGGAAACGGGATAGGGGAACACACCAACGAGGTGCAACAAAAAAATATCATATATGTCATATTTATCATTTCACGTGAGGAGAGACATAGAAGGTGCCAGCATTCCTTCCTGCCCTGGCGACTCAGAGAACCTTTTTTGCCCTTTCGGATCCATGCAATCCAGTAAGATGTAAGTAGCACTCCCATCTTGAAACTTGCCATGCAAAAACCTTATCAATCCTGCAGATGCTGTTTCGGCTGTATTTCGAATGCACCACATGAGAGAACATAAGAAACGAATATTTGACATAGAGGTAGAATGTATAAATCACGACAGGTAAATCTCCCATTATTAACAAATCTTATTTTCGCTTGGCCAAGCAAACCAAGTGCAGGGTATCCTAACCAGTACATATAACACG
Source organism: Macadamia integrifolia (assembly GCF_013358625.1). Classification (NCBI taxonomy): domain Eukaryota; kingdom Viridiplantae; phylum Streptophyta; class Magnoliopsida; order Proteales; family Proteaceae; genus Macadamia; species Macadamia integrifolia. The sequence goes on along the minus strand of NC_056562.1, from coordinate 14,992,938 downwards.
ACTATAATTCACACGGCCACACATCAATAATAGAAGTAAAGACAGGTTATCAGAAGATCAAGCAGAATGATCTCATGCTCCCTCAACGGCCCATTGTCTGTTCCATGGGAGGTATCATGACTAACACAGGCCGACTGATGAATCCAGGATGAGGAAGCCTGCGGCGAAGCTCTCGTCCTTCCTGGCAGAGGGAACATGTGTGACAGAAGAAGTGAGTTGCAAAGTCACATGCTGTCTCACACTGTTCTCGTTGCTCATTATCCTCGATGAAACTTCCACAGCACCCGCATGATCTAGATAATGCCTCACAGCTACCCTGTTTTCACAATTGAAACAGTGAAGAAATATTAATTTTACGGGAGGGCAGTACATCAAGCAGAAACCACATCTCCTTTATTTATTTTTTCCACCCCAAAAACTACATAAATGAATATTCTCCACTAGAAATTTTCTTCTAAATTCAATCATCTCTTCTAGGTCAGATTGCTATCACATGGTTGGAAGGGGGTAGCTTACTTCCCTTGTCCTAACAAGAGCCAGTCCATGTGGGCATAAATAGAAAAAATTACAAATAAAGATGAGAGACTATATCAAGAGCAGTAGGCCAGTTCAAAACCCCCATTCCCAACAAAAATTACAATTGCAAACTTTAACCCCCTTCCCCAGAAATTAGAATACATCTGGCTAATACAAAACCATGGATACATAATAAGTTGTGGTGAACAATACTGGCTTACCAACAAGCCCTAACAATGTGTGCAATAGAAATAGGACTTTTAATGATGCAACTCAAAGTGAGTAGTATCCAAATAGACATCTGATGTAACAGGTGATCCACATCAATAAAATGAATACTTGCTGAATAACAAATAGATTAAGGGGAATCGACGTAACAAACACTAATCAATGAAGCTATCACAAGACAAAAAAAATTAACAAAATAACTTGCCTCGAGATTGAATTTACGGCGGACTGCAGTTCGGCTGGGATATGAAAACCAGGGTGCTACGCAATTCCAACCAAAAAGGGTATTTCCAAGCAGGTAAAGTGCAGTGTAACGCAAGCAATGGTTAGCAAAAGCCCCTGTACCAGAGCCTAGTCTCTCAACATTGCTGCCATATAGCATACAAGGGACAACACTTCCAAGGAGACCTAGCCAGATTACAGCTTGTCAGTGTATGAAAGACCAACAAAAATATGTGAAATGCAATGAAACCAACGGATTGAAAACCTTTTAGCATCTCAGCAGCTGGAGACTACTAAGTATGAAATACAGATGCATAAGTTGGAGTACAAATTATTCTCAATTAACATTAAAGCCTCAACCCTCCTGAACCTTGCAACCTGAAAGACTGACCCCCAAGCAACAACAATAATGGGAAATATGATAGTTATCCTGGCCTCCAATTTAATATCAATACTCTGATCTTAAGATTGATATCAAGTGATACAATGGGTAATCAACAAGCTTGAGATCAATTTTGTGGTCCGTGAGCAAAGCCAGTGCTCAGATGATTTATTAAGGCTCTGATTGCTGGTAAACTCGTTTACATGCAAAATACAGAAAGTATAGAAACATGGACGCTTTTCATGCTTAGACACACTTCTCATAACTTTGGGGCATGAACGAGGGTTTGAAGGGAGGGGGCTTCTTCCAATCTATAAAGACACCGACAAACCAGGCGGAGTAACGCGATCTGACGAACAATTGATCGTAAAAGTATGTGGAAAATTCAAATACCATTCCGAAGACAATTCATCACAATCTAATCCCCATAATCACCAGAGAATGGAGTAAATGAAACTTACAGACTTCAAGATCACTGCTGCAGAACTCATCATTCCGGCCAAGGCAAGCAAAGAGAGACGAATCCCAACGAGCACGAGCCACTGGCTCCCCGACTACACTTCCGTGGCCTAATGGAAGCCCATCGGCAGTCCAACCAACACCAACACCAACACCAACACGACCGATCTCTCCCGATTCCACAGGCACAGATTTCGACTCTTTCTCACCGCAACCAGCGCTAACATCTCCGTCGCCTAGATTGGCAATAAGAGGGCTCGATTCTTCCGAATTAGCCATGAAAGCGAGCCCTACCAGATGCAAAAAAGAAGTCTGAGAAGAACGGACAAAGTAAACAGCACAGAAGCCAAGACAGAAGAGAAAAGAAATGGTGGCCAACTGGCCGACGACGTTTCCCGTCTCTTGTTTTGTCTTTTTCCTTAAGCCTCCTATTCTTGTTGATTGACTTGATTCATCTAATAGGGAACAATATGTTTGGATGCTGAGAAAAGGAAAGAAAGAATAAAACCGACCGGATTGGTCTAGGATCGATAAAACCGACCAAAAAACGAAATCGGACCAACCGTCTCTCACTGCGACGATTGACGACACGACGTTACCCTTTCGGCCTCTCCGTCACTTCCGACGACTGAGTTCTCACTATCTCAGTGTCTCGGTATCACGCCTCGGCCTCTCCGGCCTCGACGGAGCCCTCACACTTCCAAGTGCAACGCTTGATCATCTCTGGTAATTTTCTCGAAGCGAGCCCTAATGGAAGAAGACGGACCGTCACCGATCTCTCACCTTTCACTCTCTCAGTGGTCAGTGCTCTCATGGTTCCAGTTTCACGCCACACGGTGGCTTTCCTAAAGGATCTCTCTCTCTCTCGGTGTGGGTTCTTTCAGTGCTCTTAGTCTCTCGGAAGGCTTGGCATAATCTCTTCCCTCGTCTCTTGTTTTCGGTCGATCTGAACTTCTAGGGTTTGTCGTTTTCTTCTAGAGATCTGGAGAATCTAACCCATGTTATTCTCAATGACGCCAAATTTTCTTTCATTCCCATTATGGTGACATTGTGCTCGTTTCCTCGCCTGAAATAACTCTAATTCTTAACTTTCTGTGCCACTTTGCTTTCTGTTTAAATGGAAGTATTTACATCTATGAATTTAACGGATTTCTAGTCATGGATTGTTCTTGTTTTGGGTTCTTCTGATTCTAGGTTATAATTGCCAGCTTATGTGATTTTTGGTCTTCTGATGTTTCCTGAGGAAATTCTCGGGTTGACTCTACCGGAGATTACCAGAATTGACATGTTGCCACTTGGGAGTTGCATGTAATGTTCACTTTCTACTTGTCCTAAAGTTCTTTCAAGCATGCAATGGTGGATGCAGTTTTTAATGATAATATTGGGTGTGGCATATAAACACCTAAAGGGTTTTGCTTACATGTTAGTATAAGAGGCGTTATTGGCTACATATATTGATTACTGGAGAGGTGGGATTGAGTTAGATTTGTATATAAAAGGTGGTGGGCTTACATAATGAGCTTTGAATGTGTAATTCTATACTTTTTGGTATGTTCTCACTTTGTGGTGATATTTGGGGGTTGTGTTCTACTAGGGAGGGATTGTAGTTTGTTGAGGCATGCCAGTTTTATGCTTCGTGCAGTAGCAGTTCATCTTATGATTGGGAAAGGTTTGACTGCAGCGATGCAAATTCTGAAGTTGGTACCCCCCCCCCCTCTCCCTCCCCCTCTCATTGTGTGCTGGGTTGTTGTATGGCTATTAAGGGATTTTGAATAATATTTAGGTTGTGTTTGAACTTAAAATTACTATGTGATTGTTATTATTTGCCATGTGGGAGACAACTGAATACGAAGTCTGGAAAAACTGATATGCTTTACTCTCTCTTAAATGGTTGATTCTAACTACTCAAAGACTTCGAACATATTGTTTTTTGTAGGGGATTGGGACAAAATTTCAGTTTGTTACGTTGTATGTTCAATACACGGTGTGTTTTGGGTGCTGACGTGCTGAAATGGTTAATATAGTGTAATCAAGATGGCTGTAGAAGGCCTATGATTTCTGTAATGACTTATTTTTCCATTTCTGAACATGTTTTTTTGTCTATATGAAATTATGAATTTATGTGACTAGTGTATGAATTAGAATATTAGATTTCAATGGTTCTAATTATGTGATATGGTTTCCCATTGACAGTAGTTAGAATTTAGAGAAATGTCAAAGGAAGTTGAGCATGATGTTAAGGCAGTTGATCTTTCTGATGAGGAAGCGAAGGAAGGTACAGATACTATAACTTCTGCAACAAATTCAAGTAAGAAGAGAAGAAAAAGAAGTTCTGTTTGGGATGATTTTATACCACTCTCTGGGAAAAATTTTGATGATGGGAGGGATAGGGCAAAATGCATTAAATGTGGGAATGTCTATATGGCTGACAGTAGTATTAATGGAATTGGTAGCCTTAGGAGACATCTTCTAAGTTGCCCAAAAAGGGAAAACAAAGATGTCTTTCATATGATGATGGGTGCAAATGAAGGGAGATTGCTGATGAGAGATAGGAAAATTGATCAGGACATAGTGCGTGACAAAATCACCAGGCTTATTATCAGACATGAGTGGCCTTTAGATTTTGTTGAGGATGATGAGTTTAGGGACTTGATCTCGTACGTATTCCCAGATTACTCCCATGTTATCAAAAACACACAAATGAATGAGATTATGAAGTATTACAATATGGAGGGGAAGAGAATCAAGGATATGCTTAATTCCTTCAATGGAAAGTTATCCCTGACAAGTAATTTGTGGACATCCATTACTAATGATATATATATATATATATATTTCTTTGACTGTGCATTATATTGATCAGGATTGGGTTTTGCATAAGAAGCTGTTGAGATTTTGCATAATGCCACCTCCACATACTAGTGTTCATATATGTGAGATGGTTTCAAAGATGTTGTTTGAATGGGGCATTGAACAGAAACTGTTCTCAATTACTTTGGACGATGCTAGTGCAAATCTAGGTTTTGTTGATTTATTGAAAACAAATTTGAATTTGAAGAATGCTATTCCGTGTAGTGGTTATTTCTTTCATAATCAGTGTTGTGCTCATGTTCTAAATCTCATTGTACAAGATATATTGGAGTGTATAGATGAGATTGTGTTATTGGTTTGGTCTAGTATAGCTTATGTGAAAGCATTTCAAGTAAGAAAGGTGCAATTCTTGGAAATTTGTAAGCTGTTGGGAATATCAAGTAGTAAGGGCTTACATGCAGATGTATCTTCGAGGTGGAATTCAACTTATCACATGCTTGAGTCTGCCTTGTTTTATTGGAAAGTATTTGAGAACCTTCAGTTAATGGACCCCAATTGTAAGGATTGCCCAGATTCTAGCCAATGGTTGTGGATTGAAAAAATGACTAGTTTTTTGCAACCCTTTAATGAAATAATTGTTTTTCTCTCTAGTTCCAAGTACCCCACTTCAAATTTATATTTTCACAATGTTTGGAAGATCCACAAAAGTTTTTTGGAAGAGGTATTACATGGGAAGAATTTAATGAAGCATATGGCAAAGGAGATGAAGAAGAATTTTGATAAGTATTGGGGTCACTATAGTGTGATTTTGGCCATTGCTTTGGTATTTGACCCTCGCTACAAGCTTGATTTTGTGACTGGGCGTTAAATAAGATTTCACAACTAGACCCAAATGCATTTGAGATGTCCATCCGTATGAAAAGTGGATTGTATCGACTCTTTAATGAATACAAGAGCATGGATGGTCAAGAGACTCCTGCAACTTTATCGAGTCCTGGTGGTACTTGTAGTTCTGGAGCTCTTTCTGATTTAAAGGTAAATAAATTTGATTTTTATTATTATTATTATTATTTCAGTTTGCAAGTGTGTATAATTTTAACTGATTTTATTTTGATTCTATATTCCACAGGAATTTTCGAGATTTAATAGTATGCTGTTGGTTGATGGAAGTGGAAAGTCTGAGTTGGATGTGTATCTAGAAGAACCAAAGATCCCATTCACCGAACATTATCATGACTTTGATGTGTTGTCCTATTGGAAGACAAATGGGTCAAAGTATCCTGATGTGGCTCGGATGGTTCGCGACGTCTTGGCTATTCAAGTTTCAACTGTTGCCTCAGAGTCAACTTTTAGTGCTGGGGGTCAGGTTATTGACAAGTATCAGAGCAAACTACTACCTTGCGCTTCTGAAGCATTGATTTGCCTTCGAAATTGGATGTTCGATTTAGATTTCAGAGGTAATTTTCAGTTTCCTGGTTATTCATTCGTATTTGCCTTAGTTGCCTACTTGGAAGTGTTTTCTAGTAACTTATGGAATTTCATTTATCCTTTGTCTATAGCTGAGCCTATTGATAATGTTGATGACATGGCCAATGCGCTAGGAGATGTGTTGTCACTCAATGAAAATTGGAGTGGTGTGCCTTCGGGACTTGCTAGTTCTTCAGTTTGTTCTACTGATTAGTGGATCAGAATTCCGATGTAGGTAGTCTAATTTTGCAAATCTGAATTTGTTTCTTCAAAATTTTTTTTTTTCTATTATTTCTATTCTGTTTAACCATTTTATAATTGGATTGCTGGAGAAGTTATTTTCTTGGAGGGTTCTTCAGTTGATGTTTGAGCAGTTGGATTGATGCCTATGATCTTCAAGAATCTGAGATATCATGGTTGTGATTTAGTGGATTCTTACGACTGTTTTTTAGATTATGGACTGATGATTATGCCTTTCCAGATTTTATAGAATTTGAGATATTGTTTATGGTTATGGTCTCATGGTGGATGCTTATGAATTTTACATTATGGATTGATGCCTATAATTTTGCTGCTCAACCTCTTCTTGATGATGACTATGATGCCAATATTCTTATGAGTATATTGGGTAAATCAATGTTGGAGCACTTTATAATGTTGCAGAAATCAATATGGACTACAGCAAAGATCCACCACATAAGCATTTACATTGTCCTTCCCATCTGTTGCTTGTTTTAATCTAGGATTTTGCTACCAGCTGCTGTTGGATGTTGCCTATCAGGTTCTTTGGAATAAGTTCCAGAGCAAATCGCTTGAAGTAATTGATGCTAGTTAAGTTCTAATATGATTCATGCAATACAAATCTGCAAGTAATCTAGTCCATATGAATACAACAAATGCTGTGGATAATCTAAGTTGAGACTTCTACATGTCTTGTTTCATGAAGGATATGTACTAGGCTCTCTCTCTCTCTCTCTCTCTCTTCATAAGTTCAATCTTTTCATGCAAAATGTGCAAGAAATGCTTGAAAAGCCTAGTAATTAATCAGAATTTTTTTTTAAGTCAGCTGTTGGAGGAAAGACTGATGATGGCAAAAGATACAAGACAGGTTGACATACTATGCTATCGTCTCCTTATGTCAAAAGCTTCTCAGTGGCAAAAGTTGCAAGAGATTGTGGGCATGGAAGCAAAGAAGCTTTAAGCTGATGTGGGAACTTTAGTTGATTCACCTGTAAAGAAGTCATGGCGAATTATGAACAGGCTCCCTTCTGATCAAGAGGTTCAGAAACTTTGTACGTCTTATGTGGAACAATGCTTTCAATTGCCGTATTGCTTCCACCACCCAATCCTGAGATCAAAGGTAGTGTTGTCTCAAAGTCATGTGTATTTAGGTCTCTTTGAAAAGGTGCTTTGGTGGGGAAATTCAAAAAGCAGTGCAGACAGTATCTCTAACAGCTCCAATTGTGTGAATCACTTGTTAGGAAATGGAATTGCAACTCTAAAGCTCGTCTTTAGTCATGTATATATCTTAGTCTAGATAATTATTCTCAGTTTGTGTCGTTTTTGCTAAATCTCAGCAGAATGTATTTTTAGCCCTAACCATTTTATGGCATTATTCTCAGTTTGTGTAGTTTTTGCTAAATCTCGGCAGAAGGTATTTTTAGCCCTAACCATTAAAAGTTTATGGCATTCTTTGGGGAAAACCCACATTTTGAGGAGTCTGTTGTAAATGCATTAATCACCAACTAATAAAAACTATGTTCCCAATGTTATCCCTCTTAATTTGACTTATGTAACCGAGAGAAAAAATTATGATAAATAAATAACTAAATTAATGGATCATTAAATAGGGTCATTATGGAGAATTAACTGACAAAACTTCTGATTTTGATTTACAAGATTGACAATTTTTGGTGACATTAAAAAACCTCAAATAAGACTCCCTTTGTGGGAGGGAGGTGATGAGGGTGGTTATATATATGATCATCCAACAAAAAAGATCCCATAATTTGGTAGTTTTAACTCACTAGATTGGATCAAATCAAATCATCCATCCGAAAAAAAAAAGGATCAATTTCAGGATCTCCAAGGAGGCCTTTTAATGGCGATTTCCAATCCAATACATTAGAAACATCTGTGGGGAGAGGCATATAGCTAGTGATAGGCAAACAGCAGAATATATTCCTATCATCAATTACGATACAGTGATATTCCTTATTTACATGAACAAGAATAAGAAAGTTGAAGAGTATTACATAGAATCAAAGATAGAATTTGATTTAGTTTCCATCTATATTTATCTTCCCAATGTCCCAAATTTGAAACATTGGAAGAGAGTTGTAATGGTAGTAACTCAAGTCCGAGCAATCAAGTGGCCTTGTATATATGTTTCTCTTCCCTATCCGTTTATGGTCTATCAGTTCCCTGCAAATGAAAACAACAATAAAGCAATTTAAAGAAAGAAAGGTTTCCCAGAAAAACAAAACTTGAAAATGATGATTTGAGTAGAAAAGAATTGACAAAGAAGTATGTATCATCTCTTCTCACATCATTAGTTCTTCCTGGACCATGGTAATGAACAAAAGGTCTTCCATGACCACCTAATCCTGTTCGATCTGGGGGAGGAACATATGAATGGGTCTCCGGGCCTCGGTAATCAATCTCATAAATCTCTGATTCTAAAATTGCAGAATTGGCTCCAGCTCCAGCTCCAGCTCCTAGTCCAACACAAGGAGAGATCTAGCATTAGTTGTATAATTCTAAACATATTATATAAAAGTCTATATATATGTTGTTGGTGTAGAGTGCGAACCTTGAGACGAGTTGGGCAGAGACAGGATGAAGAAGAGGAAGAGGAGGGTTATAATGCTGGGCTTGAGCTCCATTTCTTGCATTCCTGTCTTCTTCTTCTTCCTCTTCCCGGGTTCCTTTGTTTGGGCCTCTAAGAGAGACAGACAGAGCAGATCAGGTCAGGTCAGGTCAGGTCTCAACTCGATCTCAATGACTCTCAGAGGACTAATAGGGAGGGAGTGTTAATGAGATATTATATAAGTGGATCACAGAAGAAACAACACAGTGGTCTAAGAACAGTATGGTTTTAGGGATAAAGATAGAATTGAAACCGTCGGCGGCGTTGGCATCAGCACAGCGAGCAGTAGCAAGGTGGAGATAAGGAAATGGGTTGGGCATTAATGGAGGGGGGGAACCACACTACCATTGTCATATCCGTTAGCCACACAAGATACCCTTGCAGCTGTGAGCTGTGTATATGTATTTCCCTTTGCTTTGGGACAGCCCCATGTGTATATTGTATTATTGATTTAATACCACAAGGGCATCGTAGTTGGCAGCAGGACCTACCTAGCTACCTTGCTTCCCCTTCATTTTACGTGTAATCCTATCTATACTCAAAACTCAAAACACCCTCCACTCCACACATACACCCAATGGGTGAGAGAGAATTTTACCACTAGGCAAGGCCGCAAGGGTAATGTGACGAAGGATTTTATACTTGGAATTAGGATCAAAACGAGTAAAATAAACATGAAACCTATATAATGCAGCAAAGAATGACCAAAGTTGACGAAAAGAAATTGTAACCTTAACTCTTTTGTCCATATATGATAACGATTTTTTTTTTTTTTAAATTTCAATGAAGATATAAATCCTATCATTTCACATAAAACAATGACAATTTAAATGATACGTCACTTTCAACTTATGTTGAAAACCTCGTTTTTTACCTTTAACTTAAATAACTTTTGAGAACAAAACAAAGGATAATCAAAAGTAGATTACGTACAACTTATGATTTCACCACATTGATAACAATAAGTTATTCATACAAAAGAAAAAAGAAAAAAGATGACAACAAATTACATCCATCCTTGGCCTAAAATATTAGATGATGAATGGCTTGTATAGGCTAGAAGTAGTGAGTCGACTTTGGAATCTCCCACCACATATATTGCCAAGCCGATTCCTGATTCTGAGTTTTTCAACTATGTCTCTCTCCATCCAATGGTCAGAATGGCCAGATCAGATTACCCATCAAGGCAACTCAAATCAAAGGCTCATCTTGTTTAGTCTACAAAAGCCATCGTAGGCATAGCATTATTTTATAACGGGTTGAAGAGTCCAAGGCTTGAATGGCCAGAGAACAAGGTCTGTCACCACCGTCATGCGTCTCCCTAATACACTGAATTGGATTATTGGAAGTCGAAATGCATATATAGTTGGTAGGTTGAAGTTGCTCTCCATTGAGTTATTGCATATGAGAGAATTTATTAGTTATTAATTACAAAAACCTGACCATATCCCATATATGTGGAATCCAGCCATTGCGTAGCTGTTGATGTTGGACCAAAGCTGACCACTTATAAAAACAGAGAGAGAGAGAGAGGATATGAATATTAACATAGAAAAAATAAGGATATATCAAGCTAGAAAATTGTTCAATAAGATTTTGTAATTTTTTGTTTTTTGGTAAATTTTATACTTCTTCAGCAATATATAACATAGTTGGAAAATCAAGTTTTGATTTGAACGAGTCCCTCGAATAAAAAAAAATTACGAAACTTAAGAGTTATGAAGACCTGTCTAGATTTAAGAAATGGTAGGACCAAATCCGAATCAATACAAGTTTCAATTGACTTAGGGCCCGTTTGGTATCGTTTTTGTTCCAGAAACGTCGTTTCGTATCAAAAACGAAAATTTCAGTTTCTATGTCAAAACACAGTTTTTAAACGAAAAAATGGTGCTTCAAAATTTCAGATTTTTATCCGGAATTTTTTTTTTTTTTTTTTGTAAAATGAAACGAAACTGGGAAGACGGAACTCCAAAATGGAGTTCCGTCCAATCTCGTTTTTTCAGTTTTTTTTTTTCATTTTTTGTTCCAAAAAGAAAGAAACGGACCATAAGTGCACCAAACAGAAGATTCCGTTTTTTCGTTCCAATAGAACGAAAAAACTCCATAAACGTTTTTTTAAAAAGATACCAAACGGGCCCTTAGCATTTTTGCTTCAATCATGTGAAACTCATTGAATCTG
>NC_056562.1:14952031-14981785 GCF_013358625.1 Macadamia integrifolia | reverse complement strand
AAATGTAAAAGTTCATGCTAAACTTCATTAAATGATTTGAGAGTGACACTAATATATATTCTAGGGTGTCCTGATACCTTTCAAGACATTTTCCATATATATATATATATATATGATTTCCAGATTTTTTTTTTGGAGGGGGGCTGTGTGTGGGGATCAAAGTCCTCTGTTTTTCCTTGTTTTGCTACCTGCAGAACACGACACGTGGACAACAGAGGATCCAACGGTCAACATTGGGTGAGGATTATTACATCCGATGCGTTGGTCTTAAAGTTGTCCACGTGTCGTGTTCTGCAAGTAGTAAAACAAGGAAAAACAGAGGATTATTTTCCGGGGTGTGGTGCGGTTGGGAAAAAAATCGTCTTCAATTCCAATCTTATATAATTCCGTGCAATACCACCTTCAAGCGGTGACACGTGTATTGATACCAACACAATGGTCAAGATCTGATTTAAATGATTCTTCACTGATTTAATGTTTTATTAGTTGTACCAGATCTGGACCATTGTATTGGTATCAATACACGTGTCATCACCTGAAGGTGGTATTGCACGGAATTGTACGAGATCGGAATTGCAGACGATTTCAACCCGGTGGGGGTGTGTGTGTGTGGGGGTAAACATATTAATTTCAGATTTCAGTTTACGAAAAACCAAAGAGGGACTCAGAAGAAAGCATAAAAAGTGTACCAAAAAACATGTGGTGGACGTCCCTCACCGAAACGCAACCTTATTTTTTTCGAGGAGGACGACTCTGATTCGATCCAGCTTCCCCGTTCTTCTCGCCGGCTCTGATTTACATCTGGTTAGTACCAGTGGCCGAACAGGGTTTCCTCCTATAAGCTTCGATGACTCATCGTCGGTTCCCGTTGTTTTGATGCTTCTCTCACTGCTTGAGCTTTCAAATCCATCAGAAAATCCAAACTTTTCCTCATTTTCCGTACCACTTCTCGATTCTGCAGCCGAATCTCTGCATTTGGCTTCTTTTGCCAATGTGGGTCTCTCCTCTTCTGCTTCTTCTTGTTGGGTTTCGATGTGGTCTACGCTTTCCTGCTCTTTCTTGGTATTCGCCGCATCTTCAGTTGGAGAGGGTGAACCCCAGAAGCGATTAGCAAGAGAGGAAGCTCGATATGGCTCTGACCTGCTTCTCATGAGTAGCAAAGCGTTCTTCGGTGGGGAAGAAGACACAAAAACCTTAGCTTCCTCGTCTTCTCCTTTTTCATCTTCGTAACGTCTGGCAGAATAGTCATCTGTTTCCTCTCGTTTGGATTCTCCCAGCGCAGAATCTTTGGCCAAATCGACTTTTCTCCGATAGCCCATTTGGGGAAACTGAAACCATCTCCGCCAAATCGGACGAGACGCTCTGGGTTTAGGTTTCCTAACGGAATAGTTGCAGAAGAGAGCCTTACGAATCCATCGTAACCGGCCTTTGGCGGGGGTAGTGCTGCTTCGACGGTGCTTTGCCCCAGCTTGCTTTGTTCTTCGTACGCGAACTTGCCCCATACAGGTGACCTTGGGAGAAGAGGGCTCCTGGGTTTCCACTGCTGTAGCAGAAGCATTCTTCTTTCTGATGAACATAGGGCTCGAACGTGACCTTCCTCTGCTTCGACTCCCCATATTGCTTCTCAGGAACCTCAGTAATGGAGGCGGAAACTTGTCTGCTCGGCCTGGACTCGAGATGGGTTTCGAAGATAGCCGCATTTAATGCACGAAATGAAGAACAAATCACAAATTAAGAGCTGGGACCTGCGAAGGAATGGGAATACCTAAACGGAGAGAATCTGGAGAAGGCTATTGGGCTGTTCTCTATCTGCTTCTCCGTTTTGCAGCTTTTGTTATTGCTGAATGCTGAGTCTCCGAATCAGCTCCGAAATCTCCTCTCTCTCTCTCTCTCTCTCTCTCTGCTTATTATATGATAACATGAGTTCCTATGTTCAAGTTTAATAGGGTCTGTTTCACTTCCTGACGTTCTCCTCTCTAAAATTTACCTTTTTCCTCATTACATGAAACTTCTAAGAGAATGAACTCTTGGCCTCTGGGTTTTTATGGAGAGTGGATATATGTGGATTTTTCTTTTCGAAGGCACACGATTCACAGCACAAAATGCCAAACATTGGGTGCTTTGAAGTTTGGATTTTTTGCTTTAATTGGATGGGTTCTTACTTCCTTGACACGATTTCTGGCCAAACAGCTTAGAACTTTTGAGTTGGTTCCAAACAGTATTACAGATCAAAGATTCCAATCCAACAGTTCCTGAGTGTTGAAAAAAATGGGCTTTGTCAAAGTTGTGAGTACTAAGTACTGTCTTCAGTGTGTTGTCGCTCTTAAGGTCTTTATGGATCAAAAAGCTATGAAGATCTGAAGACAGATTGAAACAGTGACAAATCGAAGTGACAAGAGCAACGAATCCCTCGGAAAAAAGCTTCAAACGAAAGACGTGACGTGATGTGATCCTGATGAATCCTTTTTCTTCTGCAAAGGAAATGGTGTCTCCTTCCGGGAGCTTTTAGTTTTGGCCCCCCTCCCCTCCCCTTGCTTTTCTCTTTCAGAGTTTCAGTCCTCCGTGTAGTTGTTGTGTTACCAATTTACCATTAGTCAAACAATGAATGAAGAAGGTGAAGGTATTACTTGACCTTGACCATCGTTAGGGGTAGGGAATATTTTCTCAGATGAGGAAGATTACTAAAGGCTTGGTCGCCGAGGAACCTTGTGTTCCCATGCTCAGGGTAAAAAATAATGGTACAATTCTGATCCAATCCTGATTCTTGAAACCCTATCGTTATGTTTTAGGGCAGTCAATAGTAACGTAGAGCAATTTTTTGTTAAGAGATGGGGTGGGTGGGAACTGAAGTATCAGAAGGTGGACCTTGGTCCTCCCCCTCAGACCCCGTAGTGGCAAGAGTTTACAAGGATCAGCTTGATCCCAATTACAATTGAGTTGTATAAGGATCAAGTTTATATCCTAATTTGTTTGTGTTTATAATGAATGATGGCAAAACTATGAAATATAAAGTAAAGAATATACATATTAGAGTTGATTTGAAAAGTGGTGTATGCTTTTTGTTGATGATATTGTTTTGATAGATGAGATTGTTGATATGAATATATGACAAAACTATGAAATATAAAGTAAAGAATATACATATTTGAATTGATTTGAGAGGTATCCTAATCCATGATAAACTCTAAGAAAGCCATTTAAGATGGTTTTACCATGTTCAATGGAGGCTTGAAGATGTACCAACAAAGATGAGTAATCAGATTCAGATTGAGGGAACTAAAAGAACTACAGATAGTCTTAAAATGACCAGAGAAGTAATGAAGAAAAACCTGGGGTTGATGGAACTAAGGGGTGACAACCATGGGGCTGAAGATGCACAGCAGGTGCTGGCGGTGAGTAGTTGCATGGGCTCTGGATGATTTGAGCCAAGTGACAAGTCGGATTGATTGCACCAAGGGGCAGGAGTTGATGGGGGCAGCTGTGCGGGCGGGCTGAAGATGTAGCAGGGCTGGGGTCGTCATGGTGTTTGTGATGGAATTGCTGGATCTGGTGGATAACTTGGCGGTGGAGGTGGAGTCATCTGGGCAAGATGTGCAGGCACAAGTGGTTCAGGATGAATTGCAAACAGTGGTGAAACCAAGACGGCAAGCTGCATATTAGGAAAAAAAAATATGCCAGCAAGCTGTGAATATCAAGGCCCCCGCGGAGAGCAGTTGTAAGAGGTCGCAGGCAGCGGGAACAAAGGCATGGCAGTACTTGTAGAAAGGTTGCAGCAGGGGACGAGGACGATCAGGGTGGGTGGTGGAGGTGGTAGTGATGGACGGGTGTTGGCTTACAAGGGTCAAATTAGTAATAATCATTGTTTGGAATAAAACCTGAGCAAAAGGATCCCCAAACCTCTCATGTAATTTAGGGGGGGTGAATACGAAGATAAGTGATCCCATGAGGAAATGGAAGCTCTAATCTGAGGCCTCCAGAGAGCAACGTGCTCTACCACATAAGCTCAAACCATCTGTAGTAGCAATTATCCACAGATTTACCCCTCATTCCAGTATCGCATTTAAAACAGTTAAATATTCCATCCAAATGTACAAATGTATATCCAGAAAGTAGGTAATGCACACACATTTGGCTGGAAGAAATGGTTCCATTGATGATAAAATGGTCATTTGATGACATTATGTTACAGACCAATTGCCACCATTGGCGGAACTGGGCAAGAAAACAAATTAATATGGTACAGAAAGGAAGAAGGCTTCCCCAGTAATATCTTAAGGCTCGCACCTTTCAGGATGTTTACTATTTTTAAACTCTTCATATGGTTCTTCTCTATTTGTACAATTTACTGCAGATGCGACATCGCCAAACCTACAAAACTTTATTTTGGGGGGAAAGGGAAACCAGAAAAAAAAAATTTGCATTGGCCCTGGTAGGCCAAGAAACAGCATCAGACATACGTAAACACAAGTGTAAATGAAAACCAAGCAGAATACAAAACTGAAGATTAGGGCTCACCAGGGGAGAAATGTATATGTGAGTACCGACAAATTTTGAAGCAGCAGTAACCAGCAACATTGACCATGTGGTTATTGAGATTTCATGCCAATAAGAGCTCCCTATCTTCAAAGGAAATGTCTGACATTCTTAGTTTTTAAATACAATGATCATCAATGACGTTTCAACTAGCACATCAAAAGGTACTCTCTCCAGTATATCTCCAAAAGAGAACCATCTCACTGCCAATGGAATTTACTCCGAGTCCAAGTCTATACAGAGATCCAACCTTGGCCTTACAGACCGTGGCTGGCGAGGGAAAGAGAAAGGGCTATCTGACTTTTGCCTATCTATAGTTCTCTTGTCGGACCTGTTGTCATTCATACTCAGAAGCAAAGAAGCTGCAAAAGGAAATAAACAACCACCCTTGTCAGAAAAGTGAGACAACTTGAGATCTATCATACCGGAATTAAAATGGTTAGACGATACCGAGCTTTCAATCTTAATCCCACTCATAGTCGCCAAAAAAAAAAAGTACGAGAAATTTCTATGAGCACTTGTGGATTTTTTTAATTATTAAGTGCGAACAAGTTTGATCTATGTGCTCTTTTTACATTGAGGAATGCTACAGAGACTGCATTATCCAAGGGCCACCTCCAGGTCACTACATTCAGTATCCAATAAGCCAAAAAAAAAAAAAAATGCTCTAAAGAGGCCCAAGGATACCCATGATCCTGAATCTGCAAATCCAATGATCAAGAGTGGTCTCCGTAGTGTCTCTCTTTTCTTTCTGGGACAAAAACAGCAAGGTGAACTGTCAGTTGTTAGAAGGTAGACTAAACCCCATATTTGATATAAAGTCTCAAGGCCTCCCAAGCTTAACAATTAGAGGAGTGCTGCAACAATCAAATTCAATCCTTTGACATGCATGTAAGGAAATCGAAAAAATTGGAACTTGAAAGGAAGGGGACATACCAGTATCCGCTAAAGATTCCAACCTACGCTCCTTTGATGAAAATTTGTCTCTCGAATTCAAACCATTTGTGGATTCAGAGTTACCATGGGTCCCACCCCCACCCGCAGTCCCACCTCCGCTGCTGCCTCCAAGCCTGAGAGAAATCCAGTCTTCTGTGCCACGAATACCATTTGACATATCAGATTGATCTCTCAGGTTAGACTGCGCTGAGATACCCGCTGGACAAGTGGGCAGGAAAATTTGCAGAGAAGGGTCATCACCCCCAAACGCCAATGGGTTATCAACCAAGCCATCATTTATAACAGGATCAGGCCGACCGACTAGAGCAGCTGAGACATGTGCAGCAGTTCCGACCGCTGTCTCTGGAGGCAACACATAGCCATTCATTGGCGTGGGACAGGTAACAGAAGTACGTTGCACATCAACTAAGGTCTCTGAGACATCTGTATCAGTACCAAACAGCTGGAAACTAGAACCTGCCTGAGTACCAGATGGCAGTGGCCACAGAGGCATCCCAAAATCATCGACGTTGCCATTGAAGAGACCAAGGCAAGAACTACCACCTGCGGCAATAGCTGGATCATGGTATGAGTCAGGAACTCCAGGAGGGGGGACAGTAAAACAAATTTCACTGGGATCTACTTGAACAGGGTCATAAGTGGTGTCGTTAGAAATCAGATTTTCATTCTCTTCCTCTGAATCACTGAGAACAATGACATCTGCATTCACTGCAGAAGGAATTCTGTTGGGCACTCCAAATGTAGACTCAAAATTCAAAGAGAGAGAATCTAACTCATTGTCATTTGTGGTAGAGAAATCAAAATGTCCACCACCCTCCTGATTAACACTTGGATCATCACCATCGCGACAGCTTCCAGTAGCACTGCTGCTCATCGGCATGATTTTTGGGCCATGGTTTTCCAACTTATCTGGCAGTTGATTTCCAGAGGACAGGGCACGGATTTCTTCAGGTTTGCTAACTTCCCAATGTCCATTGCTGTTCTTTCTTATACCCAGTTTCAGACCAGTATGTCCTTCTGAAACACCCTCCTGTTTGATCTGCTTTGAAATTTCCAAGGGTTTCATGTCTCCCTCAGTAACATATAGAGAGCCATCAGGTAAGTGCCATTGAGCAAGATCCCTACGCTCATTTTCATTTTTTACACGCCACGACCCATCAGGCCTTACATCAATTTCATTAACATCTTCTCCACAATCTTGCATCTGTCACACCGAATTAAATAATTAAAAGATCATGAGAAACAACAAATCAGAATTCAGACGGTCAAGAATAAGCAATACCATAGTTGCAATGCGATTGAAATATGGGTCTATGATGAGATTCTCCAATGAGTAGTTCTTGAGGCAAATGGGACATTGCCACTGCAGCCAAAAGTACAAATCTTGTAAAATATTTCAAATAGTTAAATGAAGATAAAATAAACAAACATAAGAGGGTGAACTTCTTGCCTTCCTGGAACGTTGATTAAGTTCAACGAAAGTGTTAAGATCAAAACATCCCATATGTGCACAAGGCTTGAACCTGCCAGCAACCTTCATTCTAGACCCACTCATCTGCATTCACATGGGCAAAAAAGTAAGATATTGCTAAGATATCTTGCAACTTGGAATCCCTGCCATCTCACATTCACTAGATTATGAATTTCTGGCTTCAAAGTAATAAATTAGATAAGTTTATGGTTCAAATCCACAACTAGAAGCAACAGAGTTTTGTGGAGATGAATTCACATTTTTACTATATCAGTAAGAAGACTGACCTGAATACCTTGTTGACATGCCAGTGGTCCTACAAAGAACTCATCAAATGACAATGACCTATTTTACTGGATTTGCAACAATCCTCACTTCTCACCTCACATTCTAGTTGGATGTACTCGATGACCAAATTTAGGCTCCCAAGAAGAGAAGAACCAATGAAACGACGGTCACCGTGCATTAAAATGACATTACTAACAAATTGTAGGTAAATGTAGAGAGCATATTCTCAAGGATGATTATGTCATTTCAGTAATGTGGCTCCCTTGATGTAATTATTTTATTTCCAAGGGCAATGGTCTTTTAATTTTTATTGTGGAAAGGAATGAAGGATCACGGCTCACGGGACAACTAAACAAAGATGTAGACCAGTAACTTGCAACAGGCTTTTGGAACTTTTTCTTGTTTGTGGCCATAGGGCCCACAAATGGGACTTCGTGATCTTTACATAAGAGTTATGGGGCTTAGCAGTATATCGGCATGAAACATGTTTTAATCTCATTGAATTTGGGGAGTAATTTGAAAGATAGCATTCGCTAGCGGTCCAGCAGAGCCAATCCCATAGTTGTAATACTGAGGTCATTAAGAGTAATTTCTACAGGAGGGTCACTAAATTATAATGGGATTATATAATTGTGTAGCACAAATATAACAATATAAATAAACCCACTCTAGATGGGGTTAGATAATTATGTAGCTGACTAACAACATAATAAATAAATCTATTCCACGTAGGCACCAGCCTAGCAAATGGTTTCTTATGGGTATGCAACAAAACAAATTAAGCAAAGATCAGTAAATTATGCAAAGACCAAACTGATCTGTTGCAGCTCACTTGTTCTTCCTTTGGCCATGCAGATTCAAGGTGTTTTTCTTTCCCTGATAAATAACGCTTTTACTGAGAAAGATATATGAACTTCCCAGTGTTTAACCTGCCGGTCCCAAGCCCGGATAAAGGAGGATTGGTGCATCAGGTTAGCAGCCTGCACCATAAAAACAATAGCCAAACCCTTTTGCATAGATTATAGGACTATATTTTCAACCTTATGCTAAGGTGTCCCCCGAAAGCGAGATGCTGCCCGGGTCTAGTGAATAATGAACAAGAGTAAGCTAGGGGATCCCCTGTATGCGACGCACCATATCGAATCCAATTTACGGTGACAAGCAGGCAAGGGTTCTCACACCATGAACCAATGCAGGAAAAGAAGCTAGTCCAAAAGTGTAGGGTTAGATTAGCATCTTGGAACATACAAATTCTAATGGTAAAGAATTTAGAATTGATAGATATAATGAGAATAAGAATTAGCATAGCTTGTATACAAGAGACTAGTTGGAAGGGTAAAAAATCTAAGGAATTAGATAACTATAAACGCTGGAATAGTAGTAGATAGGGAATGAGAATGTGTGAGTGGAATGCACACGGGAGATGATAGGTGTGAGTGGAGAGGGTGTTAGGGGTGCTCGTGAATGCGAAGAGGGTGACAGTGGTGATGATCAAGATGATGTTGTTCAACATACTGGAGAGGATGATCCAGGGGTCGAGAAGATGCTTCTTGTTCCAAAGAAATCATATGCAAAGGCAGTGGGAGGAGGGCCTTTGCCGGATATTGATATACTTCCCAATCCGATACACACTGGAAGTATCACTCGCATTGTTATTCCTCAACATGACTATGAAAGCTATAGGCAGTGGTTTCATTTCGCTTTTATCGGACGTGTCAAGTTTCGTATCTTGTCTGTGGATGATCTAAGGAAAGATGCTAGGGAGAAATGGAATCTGAAGGTAGGTGTGGCCGTGTGGGCATGAATAGAGGGATTTCGGCAAACCTTTCTCACATTGTTGATAATTCAAATTTGAAGGAGGTTTTTCTGTGGGAGAGTTGGCGCTGATAGAGGAAGTCCTAGCTCCTTCGGTAACTTATGAATCCATTAATGGTATGATTGGAGAAGTGGGGGAGAAAATTATACACCAAAATAGGGAAGGATTGGTGGAATTTAAATTAGCTTAAGTGGAGGATGTGGCTGTCACGTGATTTCCTTCAAATGGTTTGAACAAGGAAAATTTTCTTTCCATTGTTAATGAGTCGTCATCTTCTGCAATTGTGCTGGAGAAAACCCCATCACCATTTAACCCCAAAATCTGATAATACCCCTAACACCTGATGGGAAGAGTTTCCTTACGAAGCATTAATCAAAGTTCAGCCAGAATCATAAACAGGCAAGAAGATGCTTATGTCACCTGTCTCAAGTCTCAACTCTCCGCCACTTAGGGCCAGCTTAAGTCACTTCCAACTCTTTAAATGATTAAGCACATTATTTTAGCTTTTTAACCTCTACAATAACTATATGTTTAATCTGTCTTTTGCTTCAGTGCCTTGCCCAATCAACCAAAACATGTAAAGTCTATCTAACAAGGAGACACACATCGGTGTCAGTGTCTTTTTTTTTTTTTTTTGGATAATCAGGGTGTCAGGATCTTTGACCCGACTAGTCCCTGGGGTCACTGTGATACTGCTTACACAAGACCGGGTCAGCCCGAGACGGAAACTCCCGTGCAGTGGCCCCAAAAAGTTAGGTGCAGTGGCGAAGGTTTGATCACAAGACCTCACTTCCTGAGGCGGAGTACCATGTCCCCTCCAAGCCAACTGCGCTAACCCCTCGGTGTCAGTGTCCATTATTTCAGTTTTTTGTCAAAATTATATAGATATATATACAAAAGAATTGTCGGTGTCCAAGATAGCAAGGATAACAGGGTATCCGCAAAGGCAAAGTTTTGAAATATGGAGTTCTCTCATAGCAAAAAGGGCAACAAATATTTTGCAAGCGTGAGCAATCAAACAGAAAAAATGTTTGCCACTAACAAACTTTAATATTTGATGCAGATCAGTGACTATTACCTAGTGCGACCAACAAAATCATAAGCTCAAGAAATTAAATCAATATAACTTCCACCTAGCAAAAATATATCAAAATGGATATACAAATACAACTAGACATCAAATGGGAATTACACTTTACAGAAACATGTATTACAACTTACCGGGCAGCGGAGATTGACTGTGATTGAATCCGCTACAACTTCTAAGTCACTGTCACTATCTGCATTATCTGTGGCAGTCCCGCCACCAATACAACGGCGAACGCGAGCAACAGAATCTTCAAATTGCTCACCAACCTGCTCCTTTGGAATCAAGTTCATAACCTAGAGAATTGAAGAAATGAAAACACAGAACAGTTAGTAGCGACATTAAATGAATAAATAAATAAATAGATAACAGTAACATGGAGTGACTAGCAGTAGAGGAATGGCCTCAACTCAAGTAGAAAAGAAAAATCCCACAAGATAGCTATTTCCTATGAGGAACAAAATCACTTTATGACCATGACTAACAGAGTGACAGGTAAAACCATGATAATAGGTATCATGGTTTAAGTTTCAGTTGAAACTCCCAGTTTCAACACTAACCGAGAGGAAACCAAGGGTCAATACTGGTGCGGTCCAAGTTTCGACCCTGTTTCAATAGGTTTTGACCAAAACATGGTAGAACCATACATATAATTCACAGGTTTAGATTGAAACCTGTCATATTTCAACAGGTTCCGACCAAGACTACCTTGTTTTGCAGTTTTTGACACTACTCCTTGGGATTTTGCAAAAAACTGCATGTCTTTGGCCAAATCACTTGATTTCTTCCCATTTTTTTACATTCTTCTATTCATTCAATCCTTCAACAGCTTGAATTTTCATGATTGGAGCTTGAAGGTAATAGTTTTTTCCCCAAATCTAGTATATAGACAATGGTAATTTCATTTCAATTTTTTATATGTTGGATAGAATGGCTCGATCTACTTCACATGTTGGGTATGGTGGATGCTGGTGGACCATCCTTCGAGAGCACCAGTTTGGCATTTGGAGGGTATATGGCTATGAGTGTGGCTATAGTGGTGGCAACAGTGGATCTCATACTTAATTCCCTAGCACCGAGTATGGAGAATGGTCAAGTGCTGGGTCCT
This sequence comes from Macadamia integrifolia, assembly GCF_013358625.1. Classification (NCBI taxonomy): domain Eukaryota; kingdom Viridiplantae; phylum Streptophyta; class Magnoliopsida; order Proteales; family Proteaceae; genus Macadamia; species Macadamia integrifolia. The sequence goes on along the minus strand of NC_056562.1, from coordinate 14,970,525 downwards.
CTTTCGTCAACAACATCTTCTCATATCTGGTCCAACCATTTGCGCCAGCTCCACCCAATTCCAGTCTCACTGAGCCATTTCCTAGGTTGGGAACCTCCGGTATGTTGATGATGAGGCTTATAGGTGGGCTGTCATGGACTATAGAACTAGGCACAAAATGTCATGGGAAACATATGTGCTGCATTTGGAGTAGCATCAACAATCATACCAGCTCTTGGATTAGACCAGTCCAGAAAGCATAATTATTTCCTTAACCTAATGTAAGTTTTGATTGTTTTAATATCATATTTACCTTTCCTATATCTAAATTATAAGTAGTCAGTGTTTACAATAGGGCTGGTGTACAGCAGCATTCAGTGTACGCTAGCAAACTTGAGTCCAAACCACAAGTACCATTTTGGGTGATTTTCTTTTTGTGAAACTAATTCCTGGAATAGATGTAAGTAGAAAAAGTAGGCAGCACAAAAAGGTCAAAAAAACCATTTTAATGGTCTCAAAACTGAGGTTTCGATTTTGGGCCAGAAAAATCCCGAGTTTTGCCCAGGTTTTTGGGAATATTTATAGAAATCCAATAAAATAATAATTGGCCTCTAGCCACTTAATGTGCTAATCTGAAATTCCTGATTTAAACATCTTTACTGCCTACCATTCTCAATAATCCCTCATAACACCTAAATGAGGAGAGCCGCATATTCACGTTCTGCCAACCACTCTCTAACCAGATATAAAACATATTTCAGTGTTTCTCCTAATAGAGCAAAAAGTTGGACATAGATGGAAGAAAAGTATTTCAACATAGCAGGTTGAGGATTTTCTCATTCTTTTCTTACCAACAAGTCTACAAATGGATTCAGTATGCTTTCACTAAAAATTTAGATTATTGCAAAAAGGGCGACCCAAAACATCAAGAGACCCAGACTTTTCACCAAATGGAATTTCAAAACTGAAACAATGGAAAAAATCCACACAGAATCTAGGATAGCCAAAAGCATGGAGCAACAAACAATCAAGTAAACTAAACCAACAAACAAAAGCATCAGCAATCCAAATCAGCATCTGATCCAAGATCTCCAAGAGATTAACTCATTCTGTCATTCAAACACACCAGATTAGCTGCAGGAGACAGCTAGGACGACTTGGCAAAGACATAATCTTAATTCAGAACTTGGGAGATGCAATCCATGATAACCAAGTTTCTTGGTTACAAAACAGTGATAACAGGAAGTAAGTAATTATGGCTATCTTGTTACACTCCACAGAATTCAACCATGTGGTTAACAATATTCTTGCTAAGAGAATACAAGGCATAGTAAAAATAACACTTGCACAAAGAAAAGTGGAAATAGTAGTATCAATTAACAAGTCCAAAAGTTACAGAGGCAATGAGGGAGGCTAAAAGAGAGCTTCTATTTGAGCAAAACAGATCAAAGTTAAAAAAGATATGACATTCACATTAGCTCAATATTCTTCCACATAAATAGTGCAAGAAATTATACCTGCTGCATTGTACGTCGCCGAACAATCCTCACCCCTAAGCAGAAAATACGAGCATCACACCCCGACAAAGAGACTTTATTAATTCCCTCCCTCGTACATGTTGTGATCTGAGAAAACAAAAGGCTGACTTTAAAACCCAAAATCAAAGAATACAAAAAGCAGTTAAAAGTGTAAACTGTTCCAATGGGGGGTGTGGGAGAAGGGCAGAAAAGCCTTAAGAGTGGAAAAGCATTAAAATAAACAAATAAAAAAAGAAAGGCAATGTTCATGCAACTATTCTGGGACAAAGAAACACGCATCCAAAAAAGATAACAATAAGTTCAAGGAAAAAGACTCACTGCTGGACCATCATCACGACCATTAGCTCCCAACGACTGTGTTACAGGTCTATTGGTTGTACGAACTGGCACACCTGCAAATATATATATATATATATAAGTTAAAATAAATAGCATCACTGAAATGTACAGCAGTAAGATTTAAGGGAAAAAAGTGCCACAAACACATTGTTCAATTGACACATTCCCTTGAAAGGTCAAGACTAGCATAGAGCTGAATGTTGAGCAAAAAAAAAAAAAAAAACTGTTACTGACAGGAAGCAGTAACAAAATTTTATTTCAGTCTCCATATATGTCCCATTTCAAAGAGAAATTGTTATCACAACCCAAAATAGTTTCTCCACTCCAAACAACTACATAATAATATCATCATCATCAGCCACAGCAGCAGCAGAAACAGCAACAGAAGCATCACCAATGGAACCAATACAGTACCATTTCCCCAATAGAGAAAAGCTCAGAGGCTGCCTATCCATGCCTACCAAGTTAGTTAGCTTCTATATGCAAGCAAAATAATGTGTATACTACTTTTTTAGCTAAAAGAATTAAGCTATAACTTTTTTCTGCTCGTAAGAACATCATTAAGTGGCCAAAAAAAAAAAAAATGTCCATACCATTGATCTGAAGATCAGCATATTGTGGCCATTGCATTCTGAATGAAACCTTATCATTGAGAAGAATACACCAAGCCTGAATGACAAAATAATATTTCACATAGTTTGAACTCTACATCACAAGACTATAACAGCTCAATACGCATAAAATGATATTTGAACAACCATGAACAAACCTGAACATCATACTCAGGTTTTAGTAACAAATCTCTGTCAGCTCTTGCCAATTGAAATGTTCTTTCCACATTTTGCACTGGATTTGTCCTGAAAGACACTGGCAATTTAGCATATTTCACATAAATTCGAGAAAACAGGTTTTTTTTTTTAACAAGAGAGGAGACACTACAAAGAAAACCAAAACCACAATGTACTGGTAAAGTTCTGGTGCTACGTATGGGGTATCTGGGTGAACCTGAATGGAGAGATTCCCAAAGACTATCTTGAAGCGAAATCAATGCTTAGACATCCAATCTAATTTCCTACCTCACACATCCCAATAAACTTCTAATGGCCAAATAAATAAAATTAAAAGGCTCCTCGATGTTATAAAATTTAAAAGCAGTCAAGAGGCTAGACAGTCCTGCCACCACAGTTGACAGTCAGACAACCAATCAAGCAAGCCCAACAGCACAAGCAATCCAAAACTGCTACATAAGAAACAATGAGAATTATGAAGTAAACAGAATGGTCAAACTTTTTACATAAGAGTCGGAACAAAAATCATTGGGGACATGCTCAAAATTAAAACTCATGCGAATTTCTTAAAATGAAAATAGGTAAACAATAATTTTGCATTCAGGTACGGAGTAGAAGCTCCTAAAAGGCAATAGTCATTTCTGCACATGTTGCCTTTGCATCATTTACATATATATTCAAGCAGTGTGCAGAATCCAGAATGGATCCCACCTTAAGATGCAGGGCCACTTCTCCCTACTTTACCTTCCATCCAAAGTCTGACATCACAAGACTTTCCAAGTGGAATGCAAGATTCAGCAGGTCCTCCTAAAGATGTCAGTGCCCTCTCTTCCATTTGGACGAGACATGGCTCAGTAAATAGAAATGCATTTATAGTATTGTTCTGCATGCTGGGTATTATTCCTTAGTTAATAGAATAGGAAATGCTTGTGTGTTTTCCCTTAAAAATAAAAAATAATAAAAATAAAAATAAAAATAAAGGAGAGAGAACAATTCACTGAAGATAATTGAACACATTACAGTTTTGGTTTCGAAAGATAACTACATAAGCATCCCTAGAGCATAAGGTTTAATTTACTAGGAGTGGATCAATATTGAGCAGGATGAATTCTTCTAATTCCTTCAAGGCCCAGCCAGCTAGGGGAGGACACTGTACTGAATCTGGACCCAAAATGAGAACTCTCAACCACTGAATTGCCGCCAACTGAGACTGGAAGCATTGCTGCTGTTAAATTATCAGACTGATCCAGTGCCTGATTTGGAGGTCCAAATGGGGATCAAACCCAAGGAAAGTGATGAAGCTCCAAGGATAACCAAAGGAGCCGCACCAATAAGAAACCCAATCCAGGCTTCTCAAAGGAAAGTGGGAGACTATCAACCAACTTTACAATCATGGTAACAGTTTAAAGGGAGAGGGTTCCCACACCAATGGGTGGGGAGGAATTTGCACACCACACCAATGGGTATCCTGGAAAAGGTGTCATCCTATACGGACCCTTATTTTCAAATCAGATAAGAAAAAAAGAAAAAATAAAAATCATGTGAAGGAGAAACTGCACACTGGTGTCGTGGCAATCTCTGTCCCTAGTTTAAAACACCAGAACTGAAAATTCCAAGTTCAAACAGTCTTGGGTTGGAAGGGATGATTTACATTAGGAGTAGGCAGTCGAAAGAAGGGTCTGAAAACTCGACCACATACTAAAACCCAGTAACTGACAATTCATAATCATAGCCAAATCTGTACTAGCGAAAATCACCATAATATAATATCCCTTCCCCCGAAAAAATCCAGAACACTTTCACATGTAACTCGCATTAGATAGGTAAAATTCTTCTAATCATATGAGCCAATTTAACCTAAAAAAATAAGACAATATGCTGAAAAAAAGAACATCAGAATAATACTAAAATCCTTGCCAACTAGTAATTTTCTTGTTCCTTTTTTTTTAAAGGTAATTATGTTACTGGACCTGAACACTGATAAGTAGGCATTTGCAACTTTATCTTTTTCTTCTATACCATAATCGTTACATTTATAAGATATAATTAATTGAAGAGAACCAATTAAATTCAATCAAAAAAATAGAGAGGAGTTGTTGTTCAAGAATAAAAAGGCACAAGGAAAAGAAACTTCACAAAAGAAAAGGTATGGAAAATCGATTGGAAAAACAACGAACTCACCCATCAGCGGGAATATTAGAAGTTGTCAACTTGACCGGAAGTAGAGGATGGGCAAGTGTCAACCAGAAACTGTACATTGAAAGAAAAAAGAAAACGATATTAGCACAAACAAGAAAATATGAATCCTCTAATAAGAGAAACATAATGGCTGTTATCTATCCAACAACAAAAAGAGTGGGGGAGTGTTGCAGTTTCTAACAAAGTAAAAGACAAAAATTGTAGAAACCACTACGTAGTTGTGACAGCATCTAGCAACCCAATGCATTGGAGGGGGCCTGGACACCTAGGCGATGCCTTGACAACTATGAACCACCATGTACTAACATTAGGCAGTTCTCAATCAATCCACTGTTTGTAGGTAAGGGTCCTTTGACACAATGCCACCTTGGGTCGCAATTGCAAATACACAACCATATTAGAATTGCTATATGATTTGACTGGAGGCCCATAAGGCATCAAAAGCCCACAGTATAACATCTACAGCTTGTATTAAAGATAAAGATATTCAAAAGTATTCAAAAATGAAAATTCAAAGAAAAAAGGAGGGGGGGGGGATTAATGAAATGTTGAACCACCACTAGCTGTACAACAAGAAGGCCTAATGCGGGACCCGGGGGCCCCAAGAGAACCAACCCGATTGAATGTGGGCCCACTTAAATATTCAACGGCACAACCCAAAAATAGAATGGCAGAATTGTAAATATTAAGACTCTTGTAATAGGGTGGCAGACTTGTAAATAAAAAGGATTCTTAAAGGGTAAATGGAGGTTCAAGCAAATGGTGGGATGTATAGGGAATTAGAAATTATTGTGAAGGGGTAAATTAGGAAGCAAAACTAAGGCCAAGGTTGGAGGTAAAAAAGGGGGAAAAGTAAGGGTATTTTGGAAACACAAAGGACAGAATAATAGACAGAAAAAATAAAATAAAAAAATGAAAGAAGTGGGGAATCGTATGGTGAGAGAGGGCAATAATGGAATGGGCAGAATTCAATGGCAAGGTGTAAAATACCAAGAAAGGGAAGGGCAATTTGAATGGTGGGGTAAAGGGCATTAATTACCTCATTATGGAGAAGAACATAAGTTGTCTTCAACCTTGGGAAGGGTTACAGGTGATAGAACCAGCAGGAGAGGAGAGAGTTTGAACAACCAAAAATCCCTCATGCAAGATCGACTTGAGCCCTGATTTTGGAAGCAGATTCACAGTCCATTCCTTCACACAGCCCAAGTAATAATCCACTGAAACAACGCTTGAATCATGAAAACAAATTACCTGAAACTGCTGTTGGTGATAGGACAGAATCAGACCTGATTTCAGGTTAGGAATCTCAGTTCAGGAAGCTAATGGGTTCCAGATTTGGCAACCTGGGTCGCCCTTGGGTATCGGCTCAGTTCCTAGAAACTGAGATGGAAGGGTGAAGAATCAATAGGGGAGGGGTTCAGTACCTGGACTGCTAAGAAATCAGTAACTGAGAACCAGAACAGAAGAGAGAACCAGGAGGAAGAAAGACAGGAGAAGAAGAGAGAGATAGGGAGATCGCAGGGAAGAAGAAGAGGAAGGGGGGTGTCTCGCTGGACAAGGAAGAAATAAGAGAGAAAAGGGGGAAAGAAGAGATCTAAGAAGGAAAGGGGGGGAGAAGACAGCCACGCAGGGGGGTTCACAACTCAATTCATTCTTCATTAATCAACTTCTCTTCCCATGAATTACATGTCCAATATATACTAAAATAAAATTAAAGCCTTCTAATTAAAATCAAAGACTAAGATAGAAATAAAAATCTCCTACACCTAGGCTAACATAATTAGAAGCAAATAAAGACTCAAGTAAGGACTCAAATGAGGACTCAAAGAGGAAACAAATATTCTCAAATAAAAATAAAATCCTAGAATATTCTATTAAACTTGAATCCAAATTAGTAACTTGGAACCCAAATTGGATATGGGTCTTGGTCCGGGTTCTGGAGCAGGTTTGGGTCGATCCATCGGAGCGCTGCTGCGTCAACTCCCCTATTGTTTAGAAAAACTCGTCCACGAGTTCTATAGAAGGAGAGAATCAACACTGCTCGATCAATGGCTCCAAAGGGGTAGAGATCCAGTGCACCACGCGATCAACGGTCACGATTTTCTGATGATCATTAACAAATGATACGACCTTGATCAGAATCGGATGGTGGGGCTTCACAAATGAGATCAGGCCATCGATCAGTTCGTCAGAAGCATCCTTCATTGAATTGTCCTGTTCATCTTCAACATCGACAACAAACCTTGATGTAATGCCTCTAGATGGGGGCACGGTTCCCTAAGGTGTTATCACAATGTCATGAGTAACTTGACCTTGCTGTCCGCCAGGTTTCTGGATACTTGACTCTAGGGCATCAAGCCTTGTGTTAATGCCCTGGAGGGTAACAGCTTGTGCTTCCCTTTGCATCCTACATGCTTCCCTTTATTCTTGAAGAGCTCTAACCATCTCCAACATCTCTTCATTCTATCGAAGAAACCGAGTCCACAGTTCAAATGAGGGGTTGGCATGAGTAACCATTGGAGTAAAGGAGTTGACAGGAAATTCGCTCTGATACCAGATAATGGGGGGACCGGTGGGCCCCAGGAGACCCAACCCAGGTGGTTGTGGGTCCACTCGAATAAAATAGCACAAGTATCAATCGGATCACTTATTGGGCCCAACCATTCAATAAATAATGCAATTCTAATAACCAGTGGCAATCTTGTAATAAACCAGAATTCTCAATGAGCTATTAGCAAATAAAGAAGCAATAGGATATGAAAGGGATTATTAATTATTGGCTAGGGACAAATTAGGAACAACATTCAACTTGATGGAAGGGTGTAAATAGGAGGTTAAAGTACGGGGCAAAAATAAGAGAGTAAGACAAAAAGAGGGACTTTTAACACAAAGGACAAAAACCTAGAAGACTTTTGAATCCCTACTTTTAGAAGAAGGCTAACATATTAAGGGGAGGGGGTATTCTTGGAATGGAAGATAAACTCAATGGCAAGTTGTAATAAAGTGGGAAATGGAAGGGGCATTAATATGGGATATTAGAATAAAGTTAAAACCCAATCATCACTTTATGAGGTTGTCTTCAACCTAGCCTCAAGCGAAAACGCAGAAAACACTTTGGGGTTCAAGCGCAATTCTTCCTCACCATTGATCTGTTCTCTATGAAGTTCCAGGCGATGGAAGGTGCTCCAAAGCCCTGCCGTACGCCAACCCTAATGGGTTCCAGTGTTCAGCACTCCAGGAGATATTATCGACTGAAACCAGACCTAGGCGGTACCTTTAGTTAGCCTGAGTTGCAGGTTTATCTCCCCCAACAGAGATCTTCTTTGGGTCTGAAATTCTAGGGTTCAAGTCGCCTAGGATAGGGGTTCTTATACCCTAAAGTTCAGACTCAACAGAGGAGCATCAATGGAGATCGGCATCAACAATCAGGGCTGTTTATGTTGCCCAGAAAACAGAGTAGCAGTATTGGTTTAGTAGAAACAGAAAATAGAGGAGAGAAATAGCAGTAGCAGATCGATGGGAAAGGGGAAGAAGAAAGATAATAGAAGAAGAGAAGAGAAAAGAGAGATCGCAGGGAAGAGAAGAAGAAGAAGGTGGGAAGAAGACAGCCACACGGGGGGGGGGGGGGGGAGTTTCACAATCACTTGTTTCTTTATTCATCAACTAACTAATTTCTTAGGTTACATGCCTTACTTATACTAAATCAAAATAAAAACTCTTAAAACTGAAATAGAAAATCCTAATTGCTTTCTAAATTAAAGTCTAATGAAATAGAAACACAATAAAACTAAAATTGGAAATTTCTACTTACCTAATAGCTATCCTAAAATAACCTAAAATAAAAGATAACAAATATTCTCAAAATAAAATAAAATAAAATCCTAGAATATTCTATTAAATTTGAATCCAAATTAGTAACTTGGAACCCAAATTGGATATGGATCTTGATCCGGGTTCTGGAGCAGGTTTGGGTCAATCCATCGAAGCGCTGCTGCGTCAAGGCCCCTCTGATTCTAATCCCAGGGATTTAATTATGACTATCATTTCCTGAAATAGTATCGCAACAAAAATATAAAACTTATGAATGCAACTCTAAATTACTTCACAACCTAAGATTTCCATGACTCCCAAAAAGGTTCTCTAATTCTACATAAAACAATGATAACTATCTTCCAAGTTCCAACATGATTACAATTTCTATGGATTCACACAGAGAGAAGCTACAAAAGCAGTGTGAGAATTCAATTTAAGGCATATGACCTTTGTCATAATCTGGTTTCTAGAGAATATAGATGATGAGAAAGATAGATATAAACTTGCAAAAATAAAGCAAAAGAGAAGTAGCGGCATGAAATCCATGTTTTCAAAAGGGTCTTCATTGTTAGACTTGGATGAAATGTAACTGACAGAAATTCCTTGTGAAGATCATGAACGAAAAAATATTGCAAGAATTCTCAAGTCGCAATTCCTGTAGCCCCTCAGATAGCATATTCCAAAAATGATAAACTAGTTCTACAAGGCTCATAAAATCTCTTGGGTAGAGAGATAATCTTATAAGGAGGTGCATTCACAAATTTAATCCTAAAGAAAATATGGCTATCTAAAGAAATACTCTTACAAGGAGGTGCATTCACAATCTATCATTAAGCTCTGGTCCTTCTGCACATGAAAATTCCTTCGGCACCAGGAGAACCATATTGCCTGTTGTGGGAGGAAGATTCTTTTAAAGTTAAGAGGGTGATGTCAACCTCCAGCCCTCAGGTAGATTGCTATGTGTAGTGGCTTGGTGTTAGTAGACAAAACCTCATCCCAAAAGCTATCTATGGTAGCTTATTTAAGCAAGACCTCAAATTAGTGGCATTGAATGACATGATGTCAGTCTGTTCAGTTCAAGGATCTGGAGTAAGGAGGATTCCATTGTCAATGACTGACAGATTAGTTTTGCTACCAATTTAATTCTAAGTTGAAGACTAATACACCTTTGGTAAGATCTTGGTTAACACAAAGGACACCAAGCACCTTAGGAAACAAAAATTGCTATAGGGATTATTACATGTAGAACCTTGAGTTGTACACCTAGCCAATTGAGAGTTCATAATGTAACGTTGGATCACGAATGACCTAACGCCAGGCAGGATCTTAAAACATGATCAATAAATTTCAGATTCAAGGAACAAATCAGAAAAATAAAACAAAAAATAAAGATGAGGCATGGAGCACTATCTCCGTCCAGGGCCTCTCATCCACGGCCTCTCACAGCCATGGTTAACAACCATTCTTTTCTTTTTTTCATCAAATCGTTCCATTGTTTCAGCCTTTTCTCTTATTTATAAACCAATTACATCCTAAGAAATTTTTAGAAACAAATAAAACTCCAAATATTAATTGGAAACTAATTCCTAAACAATCTCCAACTCTAATTACATCAAATAACTAAAATTAAACCTCTATAGAAACAAACATCTATCTAAAACTAATCCTAACAAGTCCTCCATGCAATAGCTTAAAAACTCCCTAAAATCTAGGACTAATAAAGTTGCCAATTCTAGTCCATATCCTCCCCCACGTATTGGCCATTGGGATCTTCTATAAGTCTGAAAATAATCTCTCCCATAAGTTGCTCCATATCTTCTTGGAAAGCAAGAGTCAATGCAGCAGCAAACTATTCTTCAAACTCGGTCTTCACACAGCAAGCACTAGACCCAAGAAATATGGAGTTAATCTTCCTACAAATCAGTAAGTCAATAGTCAAGGAAAATCTGGAAAAGAATCTCCTAAAAATCATCTCCACACAAACGGCAGCCTGTCCTACCAATATATCTCCACGCAAAGTGGCTATGGGTCCCACCAAATTGGAAGAAAATCTCACAAATATGTTGGTTCGATTAGAGGAGGGAGGGGAGGATGAACTTGGACAGGTTCTTGCTGATTTCTCTCAAACTCCTCCCTACAACGCAGCTGGTCAATATGGCAGAGTGGGCAGAATTCATTTCTCTTTAGGCTGGCACGACATCTACCCAAATCTGGAATATAGCTCTGCAGGTCGATGCCATATCTTGGCAGAATCAATGGTTAACTTGGGCAGAAATCGGCTGGATCAATAGCCCCAAAATAAGGGCCAGACTTAAACCTCCTTTGAAGCCCAATCGTTGGGCCTGCACTGCATTGATTCATACCCCTCCACTATGAAAAAACTCGACCGCAAGTTTTGCAAAGGCCTGATTTGGTATGATTTCTATTTCAGAAATTGTTTGGTTTGATTTTTGCACCTTATTCCAGTCAAAATAGAAATCAAATGGAATAGAAATTCCCGAAATAGACGAGGAGGTGTGTTACAGTCCTGGAAGAACTCAAACCCCATAAACCGGCTTACAAGGTGAGGGGACCCAAGACCATATCAACCCACGTCAATTTCCATAGGAAACCGATGTGAGATTAGCCCCCATAAGCTAATATGGGATCATAGCAAGGTGTTTCTTGCCCTTTAATGAGCACATGGTTAAATTGGTGGGCAAAGCAGTAATTTCATGTTAAAAACAAAAGCCCACCTTCTTCTCCTCCTAATAGTCTCACCACCACCATGCCCTCCCTTAAAATTGATTTCACGCATGCTCTTTAATGACCACATGGTTAAATTGGTGGGCAAAGTAGTACTTTCATGTTAAAAATAAAACCCCACCCTTCTTCTCCTCCTAATAGTCTCACCACAACCATGCCCTCCCCACCACCACCACCACAACAACTACCCCACCTAAGTCGAGGAGTAATCTTCACATGGTGGCCATCCGTCTTCAATTCGAAGTAAAAGCAGAAATCATTTCTTCTATTTGAAGGGTTGGATCACGAATGAACTAACCCTAGGCTGAATCTTAAAAATGATCAACAAATTTTAGATTCAAGGAACAAATCAGAAAAACAAAACAGAAAATAGAGAAGGGCGATAAGGGACTATCCCAGCCCCAGCGTCTCTCACCCACGACCTTTCATCGCCATTGCATCTCACACCATGGTTAACAAACATTCTTCTCTTTTTTTCATCAAATTGTTCCCTTGTTTCAGCCTTTCTCTTATTAATTGAAAACTCCTAAATTGTCTCTAACCTAATTACATCAAATAACTAAAATTACACCTAAATAGAAACAAATATCTATCTAAAACTATTCCTTACAAGTCCTCCATGCAATAGCTTAAAAACTCCCTAAAATCTAGGATTAATGAAGCTGTCAGTTCTCGTCCATATCCTCCCATACGTTGCTCGATGTCTTCTTGGAAAGCAAGAGTCCATGCAACAGCAAACTAGTCTTCAAAATTGTTCTTCATATAGCAGGCAAAAATTGTTCTTCATATAGCAGGCACTACCGCACTAGACCCCACGAAATCTGGAGTTAATCTTCCTACAGATCATAAGTCAATAGCCATGGAAAATCATGAAAATAATCTCCCAAATTCATCTCCACACAAGGTGGCTATAGGGCCCACCAAATTGGAAGCAAATCTCCCAAGACGTCTTTCAATGTTTTATTTCTTAGCTTAGTTCTCCTTGTTTTATTAGATCCTTTAAGCCCAGCTTCTTTGCTCTGAAAATGCAGTCTTGTTTAAGCGCATGGTTTGTAGTACTGAAAAATCCCTCTTTACTTGCTTATCTTAGTTGGCTGACACAGGTAGCGAAGCTTACTTTTAAGGCTAGGTTCTTGATTCCCTAATCAACTGCTCAGGTGTATGTGCTGCAAAATTAGTCAACTAACCCGATCCAACTTTTTATATTGATAGCAAGTGCTTGTTAGTGAGGAGGTTGAACCCTCAAAAGGCAAGCAGCGGAATATAATATGCCTAAAGAACTACGTTCCTTGTTTGGACCTATGCCACTCTCGAAGTTGGAAAGAAGAAACTGAAAATGCGAGCATTTCACCATTGCTCACCAACTCACATTTGACAACCACTTCAAAGAGCAAACATTGACTAGGAAAGAGAAGTATAGACCCTCCTTGAGATAGGGAAAAAGTTTGATGCCATACATTTATATTTGTATCACTGTTGGATAAAAAATATATTACTTTCATCCAAATGTGGCGGAACTGACAGCCAACTAAGGGTAACCTGCTCGTCTTTGTCACAGGCTAAATCCACTATATATGCTAGCTAAATTGATCTCAACCTGTCACACTCAAACAAAGTGGCATACTCAAATTGCAAAGAGGAGCAGAGAGATCCAATTGCCAGACCAAATCAATGATTTTTGTTCCTGTTGATTTCTCTCAAACTTCGCCAACAACTCAGCTGGTCAATATGGCAGAATGAGCAGAACTCGATTCTCTTTAGGCCGACTCGACAACTATCCAAATCTGGAGTATAGCTCTGCCGGTCGATGGCATATCTTGGCAGAATCAATGGTTTTGACTGGATCAATAGCCCCAAATAAAAGGCCAGACTTAAACCTCCTTTGAAGCCCAATCATTGGGACTGCACTGCATCCGTTCATAGTCACTCAAATGGAATTAATACTCACGCATTAAACTAATGTATGAAAATCAATAGACACCTTAGCCAGAGCAAAATCAACATATGGAGGAGGCCTACAAAAAACAAGTTGAATCAACTACTCCCCTTTCTAGTAAATCAGGATTTTATTTAACTGAAGGGTAAAGATCACCAGCTACAGAGCAAAACAATGCAGCCATGCTTCTAATATACCATAAAAGGTCAACAAAACCAGAACAATAGTATTAAAAACCTATGTCACTTGGTCCTTGAATCATTTACAGGAACACCTATGAATTACTAACAAAGGAACTCCTTCGCTTAGCTTATTTGCTACAAATGCTGGCACTGCCCCTCTTTTTAAGGGGATAGTGCCAGCATTTGTATGCATCTACATGTGCATATGGCAATGAAATATGAAATTTTCTCTCATTGTCGATCAAAAGGGAAATCATTTAAAAAAAATTTAGAGGGAGAAACATTAAAAAAATCTGGATAAGCAGGTTGACAAACAAATGCTAATAAACTATGGAAACTATAAGTCAACCGTGTGCAATTACAATATGCATCCAATAAATTTTCCATCATATCCATACATATGTATATATCTACATGTATCTATTGACTGTCCATTGTAAAAGAAACATTGAGAACTAAAAGGAAAATGAGTAGGACATACGGGTCCGCTCGACTGATTCGGCAAATTTCACAATAGAATTGAGGTGGAACTGGTGGAACACCCTCCATAGGTTTCTCTGGAATAATAACACAACTAATATGTTGCCAGACATGACATCGTGAATCCTCACACTGCAAAACAAATTTAGAAAAAATAAATACATAAAGGCTTTTGAAAGTAAAGTAAAACAGTCTATGAACAGAAGGATATGAACTTAGCAAATAATACCAGAAATTTCGAACATAGTAAAGAATGGTAAACAACACACAAACTTAACTGATGTATAAGTGTGATGCTGAGATACATGAAGATAAAAAGGACAGCCATAATTAGGTGCATTTAGTAAGACTATCTTTTGTGTGGGGTGGTCATTTAAGAGGATACCAACATAGAATCAAGCAAGTTTAAATATTAAGTAAATCACATTTAAACATTAAAGCGAAGAAACACTGTGGCACAACCATGGTGGAAGACTCACTTTTTGGTGCAATTTGGACCCAAGGTCGCGAGTTCAAGGGTACTTTCAGACATTCATAACTAGGGGGAGTAATGATTGGTGGACTATTTCCGTGAAAAAAGACTCCATTTTGCACCGCCTACCAACAAACTTTTGTACTAAACATTAAATAACAAAACCCTATGACTAATACAATCAATTAACATCCAATATTGATAGGCACCATCAAGAACTTCAAAAAGTCACCCTATGGCTAATAAAATCAACCAACATTCCATATTGATAGGCACCATCAAGAACTTCAAACAGTCACCCTATGGCTAATAAAATCAACTAACATTCCATATTGATAGGCACCATCAAGAACTTCAGAAAGTCAATATCACATGATACCATTTATGATTTGTAATCAAGGGAACAGAGTGCCAGACATGACCCAAATTTTGGACTTATGGACAAAGCTTTCCATTGAGGTCACAGGTGGAGGTTCCCGAATACCTAAAATATATGCGGCAAGTAAAAAGATTATATAGTTTATAACTAAGTCGTTTTCCTTTTCCCCTTTTGCCTTCATCCAGTGGAAAGTGGAATTCACCTATGTTTGCAAAACTGATGTTGCAACCTTGCAAGAGAGTCACCACTTTAATAGATAAGCATAGTTGTCAAGGCATCGACTTATGTTTTGGCACTTATCTATGCCAAATAATTAAGTACTTAAGATATTATTCATAAATAAGAAAATACCCCCATTTGAATCCAATAAAAATAGTTTAAAAATCAAATTCCAAAAGGATCAAGAACAAAAACTGGATTTTTGGTTGTAGGTGCGATTTTCAGCTTCCAAATGCTAGGGTTTTTCTCAATTCTGAAATTTTATAAATCTTATCATGGAAAAAATTGCTAAAAACCAAAAAACTGGTAAATAAATCTTTCATTTTGATGTCCATAAAATTATTTTCATTCACACGATTTTAACAACATTCATGCACTTTAAAATAAGTTTGACCGGAAAATAACTTTGTCATTACAACTCAAATTTAAGCAATCTTAAGACTTGTTAAAAAGTTGGTTTTGTGTTATACCTAATACAAAGTCTCATGTAAAAATAAAATCATTTGACCAATCAAACTTATTAAAGAATAAGAGCATTTCTCTAAATATTAATTTTTTACGACTTAATGTTGATTTCTTATGATTTGATGTGGCTTAATGTTGATTTTTTATGACTTAATGTTGATTTTTTATCCTTTGATGTGGCTTAATATTGATTTTTGATGACTTAATGTGGCTTAATGTTGATTTTTTATGATACAAGGTATACGTAGCATACTAAATAATGTTAGAAAAGAGGGAAAATAAAATTTAACACTCGGTCTCCTTAGGCGCCTTGTTCGCCTTAAGGCATGCGACTTATTGCCTAATCGCTAGGCAGCCCTCCAACGCTTTGGTGCCATGCCAAATATGTAGATCAGGAATATATCAGTAACTCAAATGTTACAACAACAACAAAGCTTTATCCCAACTTAATGGGGTCATCCAAACAAGAACAAGGAAAAGTAAAAGTGAAAGGAAACTGATGACTAAAAACATAAATGAAGTAGAACACAGCTAGATGGGGTCCGCTACTTAGATCCTAGCCCTCCAATCCGCTCTATTTGAGGACAAGGCATAATCTTTGCATATCTTTCCTCAATACTTCTCTTGTGGTCATTTTTGTCCTACCCCTAGCTCTTTTAGATCCTTCTATTTGGATCAGATCACTCCTTACTGGTGCATCTGATGGTCTTCGTTGAAAATGGCCTTACCATCTCAAACGAATTTCCCAAAGCTTATCACAAATGGGGTAACTCCTGAATATGCTCTCATACGTTCATTCCTTACCTTATCCTCCCTAGTTTTCCCTCACATTCATCTTAACATTCTCATCTCTGCTATACATAGCTTATCAAAATGCCACTTCTTAGCTGCCCAACATTCTGCCCATTCATCATAGCCGGGCGTACGACTGTTCTATAGAATTTTCCTTCAAGTTTAGGACACGTAAGTGACACAAAACTCTAGATGCCCCTCTCCACTTCATCCATCCCGTTTTAATTCAATATGACACATCATTCTCTATATTGTCTTCTTTACTTATGAAGGATCCCAAATATCTAAAATAGTCACTTTGCGGTATTTCTCGCATGTTAAACGTCATAAAATTTTAAAGCCAAAATATTGCAACCAATGATTGAGGGCATCTGATTCTTTAACGTAAGGAGGTCTACGGGTGGAGTTGATGAGAAAAAAGTCAATAAAGAAAGCTAATGGACTATCAGTAACTAGTGAACCAGGTAAATCCCTGCTCTCTTTTTTTCTTCTTCTTTCAACTCATTCCTTCCCTCAGTTTTTTCCTACTCTCTTTTCTCTTCTTCCTTCAACTCGTTCCTTCCCTCTTACCTCTTTTCTTTTCATTTGGTTCTTTCTTCTTTTTCCCTAATTCCTTGCAAGCTCGTCCTCTTCCTCTTCTTCTTTCTCCTTTATTTTCCTCTCTTTTTCCCTTTCCAGTCAATGCCATTTCTTTTTTCTTTATTCCTTCTTCCTCCTCTTCTCTCTTTCTTTTTTCTTTCCTTCCTAAGTCTCTACAACTAGAACGGAACAAACTAGGGATGCTCTTGTCAGGACGTGTCCACATACATGTCTGTGCCAGACACGTGTCAACAGAGAAAAACCCTAAGAAGCTGCACCCCAATATCATAGTGCAACAGAGACCCAGCCCAATTATAAATAAAATGAAGTTAAAATGGGCAGTCCTTTTTCTTTAACTTAAAAATCTCAAGCAACTTCAACAACTCAGAAATCTCCTTCAGCTCTTGCATTCAGAAATTTTATGGCTCATACAAAAATGATCTAAAAGAAATTAGCCTTCTGGGAAATAAAACTTCACTTGAAAATGACTCTAAGAGAAGTGGTGTGGAAAGACATGCATAGCTTAGGACTAGTAACAAGTATGGCTTCGAATGGAGCTGATTGGAGAAAAGGGATCCATGTAGCCGACCCCATTCAATTGGGATAAGGCCGAGTTGAGTTGAGTTGAACAGGAACTCATCAGATTCATGTTGTCAGAGCATATACATATTACATACTCAACCAGTAAACCTTGAACTCCATACAACTTTTTTCATGTAGCATGAAATTAAATTCCGATGAAGCACATGGGCATTTTATTAAACACGAAAAAATTGAAGAGCGCAAGAAGAAAGATAAGACCACTCAAACTAAAGACAGCACCTCAAACAAAAGACAGTACCTCAAACAATGGAACATACTACCAAATAAACAGAAAGAGAATTTCTGACGAGGAACAAACAAGTTGGATAACTCATCAACATGCAAACATTAGGTATAGATGCTCTTCTTAATACTAACTCTTTAGCAAGAGAATGCACAACCCTATGCCTCCGGCCAAAACAAGGCATCCAACAAAGACTCTCATATGGGAATCTCTCTAATCAGACAATAAGACTCCACGGTTCACCGCGACAAAAGAATGACCACCCATCAGCCGCAAACTAAGTCAACTAATGTAGGAATGGATTTGACAACCAAACCAGACCCAAGACTGCAGGAACTTTTAAACTAAGAACAACCAAAACCACCCAATGGTAAACAGCAACAACAGTCCAACTTAAACCAGTCAACAGTCCTTGAAGAAACCAAAATTAGCAGATCCACAATCAGGAATTTCAGGAAACAGAGTTTGCATCAACAATTAGAAGTTCCAGCAACAGAAATAGAGTAATTGAATAAGTAGGATCAGAATCAAAACATATCATGACCAAATAACCAAATCAGAACTCGATTCTGACAGTAGGTTCTGAAATCTGGCATTAACTTCTGAATTTTCAACAGAGTATTATCAAGGAACTAATAACACATCTAAGGACTGATTTGAAAGTCCAACCCATTGGCGAATAATAGCAGCAGTCAAGTTCCATACAGATTTAAACAAAACAGAATTCAGAATTCAGATCTGGGCAAAATCCATAACCGGCCAG
>NC_056562.1:14928423-14951931 GCF_013358625.1 Macadamia integrifolia | reverse complement strand
ATGATTTGATAAATTGGATAATTTAATTTAGCTTTATAATTATAAGATGAATGATTTACGTTCACTAATATCTTTAATTTTAATAAATCAGAAGGTGTGGGGCCTGATCCAAAAACTGGTTCAGTTGAACCAAAGGCCCTTTTTTGGACTAGTTGACTTGGCCTGGTTCCTACAGTGGTACTTGTGATGGTACCTTTGATCTGCATCACAATGATTTAGTTGGTCCATACCCCCTCTGATACAGCGGAGTTTCCTACCTACTTCCGCAGGAAGAAGAAAGGTACAACACAGGCCACTTGGTGGCCACAATTTTAAAACAAGGGGACGTCTGCAATGGGCCTTTACAGCCCATTAGTGGGCCTATCTACCAGCCCATATTGTGGGCAACTTAGTTGTTTTTCTTTCTTTTTAAATCTTTTATCATTTAGTTGTTTTGTTTCACTTATAGACCTTCACCTAGTGCAGAGGGTTTCTTTTTGTTTTAAGTTTCCTATTGGCTATGTAAATTGAATTAGACAATTCTCTTACTTAGCTAGGATCTTTCTTTAAAATAAACAGCTTGTAGGCTCTTTTGGTATCCAACAGTTTTGATTAATGAAGCTATGGCTTCACCCCTTTGCTGCCGAGAAAGGGAGCTGCTGTGAGACTCAGTAAAGAGTGAGATACTCAAGGATTAGAGAGAATCTGACCTAGGTCTGTTGGTGGAAAATCAAAGGTCATATCCCCTTCTCTATGTTCTGTCTTCTCTTCTCTCAAGTAAGTGTCTTTTCATCTACTGTTATTTGTGATTGCTGAAGTTTGATATAACTACAGTTACTTCTATTTCTATGCTGTTTACATTGGGATTTAAATCACAGTTAAGGACCACCAACACTAAGCTGGCGGCAACCCTGTATTAGGGCCCTTTTGGCTGAATTTGATATTGCTCATTATGAAGAATCTGTCCATCCGATTTTGCTCCTACTTTGGGGAATCAAAAAACCCTCCAGCAGTGACCCGTCTTTGATCTGCTGTATGACAAATCTCCTAAAATCAGAGATTTGGGTTTCAGATTTTACTGTTTTGACTTTTGACTCAAATCTGACCATCGAAACATTGCTGTATTCTGAGGCATATCTATCCTAAGAGTCTACTACCATTTGCCAGAATTTAAGCTCCACTGGAAAAGGCTGGCTTTGACATTACTGTAACAGGGGTCTGTAGTCCGAAACTAGTGTTCTCTCTCACCCTCTCTGCCCGTCCCGTCCCTTCCCTTCCCTTCCCTTCCCTTCCCTAAACAGTTCTCGATTTCTTCATGTCCCTTCAACAGTTCTCTATTTCTTCAAGAGAAGAATCTGTTTTCCTTTTCAGGCTAAATTTGGAATCACCTACCCCTGCTCGCTTTGTTGCACTTAGTGTTAAAAGAACCAGTATTGTTGACCTAATCTCTCTTTTCTCTATATATATTTGCCGATTGATGAGGCACATGCCCTAGCTTGAGGCACAACAAATGTGTGCACCTCATATCACACCTGCACTTCACAGCTTTTCCTTTTTCCCTTCCTTTTGTGCTTGGCATTTGGACACACCTGCACTTTTATGGCACTTTTCGGCTTTTCCTTTTTCCTTTCCTTTTATGCTTGGTGTTTGGACACGCCTGCACTTTTATGGCACTTCACGGCCAGTAGATTGGAGAGTGAGAAGAAAGTGTGCAAGCAAATGTGATGCAGCGCATTCATCAATGTGTTCCACTACCATTACATGACAAGTTTTTCTGTTCTTGAGAAAGGGATGTTTATATACACATCTAAGAGTAACAATAAAACTTACAAGCTCAAGAAATTTAACAGACTAAGAAAAGGAAAACCATCATATAGTCCATCATCTGAAAAAATGCGAAGTTTAGGAATACAAATAGCCAATGCACTTTTAAAGTAACACTCACTCAAAGTGGGCCAACTTCAAAGACCCCTCAGGTCTCAAAGATGGTGTTACTTGACAATATAAGAAACCTGTTAAGGTCAACGCATATACAGCCACTCTGCCAAGTAGTTCCAAAACATTTGCAGCTTTGCTGAGAAATAATCATATTCTTTCCAAGTTAGAACCATACTCCAAAAGAGAAGAATTCACATCAAAATTACAAAAAAGATGCCCAACATTGGGCAGAGAAGCCACGTACTTCCTAGAATGTTTGTGGAGATCCCAATGGAGAAATTTTAAGCGGTTGTCCTCTGATAGATCTTTATTAATAAATTCAATTGCATTTGCAAACTCAGCACGAAGTATGGATTCTCGGGGCTTCTTCTCTATTGTCTGTTCAAAGTCAACAATTAAATTAACAATTAAATAAAAGAAATACTGGAAATTCCCACCACAAGGATATCAAGTATTGTAGAGGAGTCTTAGCATCCTAAAAGATTTATTAAGAGCATATATTACCTTAATTAAATTCAAAATGATTATTGGGTTTCCATATCTCTTGACAAGATTCTCAAAATGTAGTCTAGTAGCTTCATAATTTTGATCCTTCTTAGACACTGGAATGAGGTAGAAAAATGTCAGTGAAAACAATTATAAGGGATTATTACCTCGAATGCTACAACTTGAAATAAGAATTGCTTACATATAATATCAGGTTTTAAATTCAAGCGTGAAGTTTCTTGGGACCAGAATAGGGGAATCGAGCCCCGGTTCTGCACAACAGAACTTATTTGTGTCGGGCATCCTTCAGGAACATCTTCAAAGACAATCTGCTCTGTCTCAACATCATTAGCCACTCTACCCATCTCATTTACACCTCGTTTGAGATACCTGCACCAAACAAAACAATGAGGAGAAAAGATAAGCAGCTGACCTCCAATATCAACATCATAGTAGAAAACAGTGTGTCCTTGAGAAAATGGAAACTTCTGTCTTCCAAATTGTACCACACAAGCAGAGGCATCATAATTCACCATCTGTGAGACCCCTTTCACCCCATGCCAACAATCAGAGCCAACCATATTGATGCAGATGCATCACATTATCTGGAGCCTTTCTGCTTATGCAGTCTATTAAGATCTTAAGTAATTGCTATGGTTGATCTCCTAATTTGGACAAACATGTAGTGCCTCCAGGCCCCCTGTAACTGCAAAATGTGTAGAGCATAAACCATCATGGTTTTAATGACAACAAGTCTAGTACTCCCAAGAATAATCCATGTGGGCCCTTGTAACGGAAGGGAATGACCCACACACACAAAAAAAAGGATAGCCTGTTTCATTGAAATCCACAGTCGCCAAGAACAACCCATGTTTCCTTGAATGAATATGTTTGTGGCAAATAACAGGATCTCAATATACTTTACACATACTTTACAAGTCCTAGTTAATCACCTGGTGCCAGCAAAATGACGTGAGCGCCTAGCAATGAGAGTGAATTTAAATTCCCTCCCAGAAATTGAAAGTTTAGCCTACATGAACAAAATGTAAATCCATCAGTAACACAAAAAATTTCCAACATCTACACAAGGAAATGCTTATATATTTATTTCTACAACAAAATCAGAAACCATGGAATCCAATGAAACTGCAAAAGTTATACCAAACCATCTATAAATAGCCCGTCAGGTGTAATCATTTGACACAACAAGCCCTATGCAAATAGTAATTTCAGTCACACCATCAAGTTGCAAATATCAGAAAACTTGATAGCGTTAAACTCTGTTTGGATCACAAGAACCCGAACTGCCATGAAATTGGCTACATTTTACATTGAGTATAGTAATCCGAAACCATCCAGCTGGCAGATCCGATTCCCAACAAAGGAAAATAATTTCCACAGCTTAAGAGAAATCAAACTCCACAATTTTAGGTGCCTAATAATCATGGGAACTGAAGCACAGAGGCCAAATACACAGTTTCTGGTTTGCCGAATATCTCCACCTGATGTAATGCAAATCAAGACATTCCCATCTTTTTGGATTTTTGGGGTTTTCGACAAGAATATACAGGAGGACCAGGACTAATTGAAAAGCAGTCGCTCTTCCCCATAAGGAGTAAATTTGAACAGTCATCTATAAAATGTTCTGCATCAAGTTATGTCTTTGTATGTATTTGTTAAATCATGTACTTAGAAACAACAAACCAAAGTCATTTCCCAACACCCTTACCTGTTTAAAAAATCCATAGACCAAAGCAACTGTCCATAGAGTATTCTTGAGGTGATTTCGTATTCCTCTGGTCAAGTATTCATTCCAGACAAACATTGTTTCATAAAGGACTTGTCCTGTCTGATTATCACATAAGTTCTTTTGAAGACTACGCATAACATGGTATGAGTAGCTGAAAAAGAAGTCCTTTGTAAGATCCACTGTGCACAGGAGCTTCTTGTATCTAAACCAACAATAAGAAAAACAAAAAAGATAAGGAAAAAAATCCAGTAAATACACAATACCCAAAATTTAGTCACAACTGGGAAAGAATAACGAATTGTAAAACAGCAAACCATATCAAAAATAAATCAGCTTGTACACCTCAAACCAGTATGATACCTTGTTACATTCAAAATGCAATATTAACCCCACAACAGTATAAGTTTGTGTTCGTACAATTGCAGAAATTCAACTGCCATATAGCATCATCTATGAAACTGTAAAACTAAAAAGGATGTAAAGGCAGGGGCAGAATTCAATCCTTACTTTTAAGATACAATTCCACTACTTTCTTTCATCTTTAAGGAACACATTATAGCATAGACTAGGAGGGAAGTTGGATCATCTTCAAGATGTCATCAATTTAACAATGAAGGGTGCATTCTCACAAATACCAGAGTTTGAACATGTAATTTCACAATGTTTTGAAGCTTATATACTATTATGATAAACCAAAAAAAGAAAATTTTAGATTATTTGATCCAAATCAGTTAATTAGAAGCCATGAGTAAAACAATAACATCAAAACAGTTTCCTCCTCCACATTACATAGGTATTGAACAACTAGCATCTCCCTCGAGAGCACCATGGCCATTTTACATTTACATCTAGAATGGACAAAGACCTGTTCTCATTCTTAAAATTAGCCATTTTTGACCGCACAGTAGGATTTGGCAGTGGAATCATCTCGCTCTTGGTGACTGCATATACTGTATGGCCACAAATTGCACCAATCTGCCTTCTTTTCGTAATAAGCAGCATGTAGTACGGCCCCAAAAATTTAATGAACCCTAAGAAAAGAGAAGCAACATTAGTGCTGCAACGAAAATATCAAGAATCATTTAAAGAATGATATAAGATTTTGCAAATGAATCATACATACCAACGATTCCATAACAAGTGGTGACAAACTTAAGTCCACCCGTGGACATGTTCCCTTCATGTATCCGCTTCAACAAATCGTAACATTCACCTTCTGAGTATGTGGTAGAATCCTCAAGAATATTCAGCTCAGAAGGCTCTAATCTATCTATCTTTAATACTCTCCAAAAGGTTCTACTCTTGTCTCTACCTACCATATAAAAGTTCTGTGTACGAAAAAAGTTCAAAACAGAATGTATAAATTGTTTGAAAATCACAAGGGAAGATGAACAGATAAGTTGAAATTTATAATATACAGACATAATGTACTTGTGTAAATCAAACTTCAGTGCAAAAACTCAATAATTGCAATCATCATGTAAACTAAAACCAGATTAAAGTATGTAAAATAACAATGCCATCAAATCTTCAATATTACCACATTAAAGTAAGGAACTTTACTTTGTAAAAGGAAAGAAATTGTCATAGGAACTCCTTTTGCTTTGGCGTAAAAGAGTTGGTAAAACAAATTTTACCATAAAATTAGATTCCCATCGTTTGTTTTGCAACTTGGAAATTTTGTATCAAGTAAATTTTATCAAAAACCGTACTTCTACCGGAAAAGACCTTGGAAAATTTTACGCATAAATCAATAGTA
Organism: Macadamia integrifolia; assembly: GCF_013358625.1. Lineage (NCBI taxonomy): Eukaryota > Viridiplantae > Streptophyta > Magnoliopsida > Proteales > Proteaceae > Macadamia > Macadamia integrifolia. The sequence goes on along the minus strand of NC_056562.1, from coordinate 14,946,019 downwards.
AAATTCTCCCTCTTCCTGCCAAAAATTGAGTTCTAATCTCTGCCCTTCAGGACCGTATAATGTAGGGATAGATTGGACAACCAAACCAGACCCAAGACTGCAGGAACTTTTAAACTAAGAACAACCAAAACCACCCAATAGTAAACAGCAACAACAGTCCAACTTAAACCAGTCAAGAAACCAAAATTAGCAGATCCACAATCAGGAATTTCAGGAAACAGAGTTTGCATCAACAATTAGAAGTTCCAGCAACAGAAATAGAGTAATTGAATAAGTAGGATCAGAATCAAAACATATCATGACCAAATAACCAAATCAGAACTCGATTCTGACAGTAGGTTCTGAAATCTGGCATTAACTTCTGAATTTTCAGCAGAGTATTATCAAGGAACTAATAACACATCTAAGGACTGATTTGAAAGTCCAACCCATTGGAGAATAATAGCAGCAGTCAAGTTCCATACAGATTTAAACAAAACAGAATTCAGAATTCAGATCTGGGCAAAATCCATAACCGGTCAGAACTGAGTAACAGTCCACTTCAGCAGGAACCAGTGGTCTGATTAGCCTCAAAATTGGATCGAACTTCCTTCAAAATAGGACTAACCTTCGATCAAAATTAGAAGGCCATCGGATGGCCAAAACTCCCAAAACTAGGCCAACAGTAGATAAAATAGAGAATCTTAACCCATAAATTCTGCAGAAAGATTAGAGCACTTACCTAGCTGGCTGAATAATATTAGAAACACTAAGAAAACCATAAAATATGAAGATCCACTAGGACTTCTCACCACAGAGTGTCACTTGGATCAAACACCAAACCCTTCTTCTTTGATCAAGCACAAAGAACCCTCATAGAGGAGAAACGCAGTAGCATCTTTTTTTGTTCATAAAATCGTGTCTTTACTAATGAGAGCTCTCCTTTATTTATAATAATGATGGGGGGTTACATAAAATAGAAATTAATTTTAGTTTCCAAAAACTGAAATAGGAAACAAAAAATTAGACTCACCTAGTTACTAAACGTAAAAATAGAAACTTACAAAATAGAAAGTCCTTTAGTTACTAAAACTGGAAATAGAAACTAACTTATGACTGAAAATTAGAAACTAACTAGGTATTGAAATTAGAAACTAAATAACCCCATCTAAAAAGGAAACAAATCACTAAATCCCGAACGCAACCTTAGAACCCCTAGTTTAGACCCATAAAAGTAGCCCAATACACTCCAAACCACATGGATTGAAAGCCCAATACATATACAACCCAACCCTAAGCTTATTCCTAATAAAAACAAGCCTAGTTTGGTGAAGAATCTGCATCATCACCCTTGACCATGAGTAGAAGGGAAAACAAAGACAATAAAGATGATCTAGGTCTCTGCAATCCAACACACACACAAGTGGATAAGTGTTTTGTGAATCAGAGATCCGGAGCAATCTGTGATGCACAACCAATGCAAGACAGATTCCACTCCAACAGTGGACATCTATCCATATTGAGCATCCAATAAGTTCAGGGGGCACCACATCACAAAAGTAAAGGTAATGTAAGACTGAATCACAAGTGATCCTAATCTCTATGCAGGATCTCAAAATCTGGCTGAATAGGGAGAAATTTTAGAACTCACAAACCATGGCTCAGATGGAGCTGAAACTTGGAGTAGATGAAGGTCCTATTTGGGTCAACAAACCCTCAAAAGATTAGACAATTCTGATGGCTGATTGGGAAGTTATGCTCGAAGTGAAAAAGGAAACTTTATGGAAGTTCTCAGTAGCAGCTTCAAGCTGAACTTCCAGTCTTCAAATAACAGTCTAACAATCTCTCACAAAGGCTAAAACAGAAAATAAGAAAGAAGAAAAGAGAATTTGATGGAGGGTAGAGAAGGGTGGAGAAGAATTAGTGAATGGGCATCTCACCCCTCTGGTTTAGGCGTCTCACCAATTGTATCCCACAAACAGCATAAGCTATATCTTTTGTTTAACTCAAATCTCCATTTCATTATAATTGATGGGCTTTAAATAGCCTTACATTGGTTGGACACAAAGATATAACCAAAAAAGAAACTAATGGACTGATTCTGGTTTCCTACACTAACTTAAGAAATAACTTCTAATTACTTTGCCTCACATATAAAAAGGAAACTACTAACTTACTTGACCACTAAGCTACTCAAATAGGAAACAAAATACTAACTAAAAGGGAAACAAATCTTCCTAAGTTACATAGCTTGTTTGCCAAGATAAAACAAAGAACTAAAAACAGTAACTAATATCTAATATCCTAACAAGTGCTGGCAGCATCTTTCCCAAGCCAGCTGTAAATATTGGACCCCAAGGTGGTGAACAGTGCCTGATTGAACAGTAACAGCAGGTTGGCTGATCCAATTGGAGAAAAATAAGGCGGGTTCGATGTATGAAACTGAACCAGAATTGGGCCAGCACTGAACTCTCCTTTTGACAGCTCGATCTACATCCAAAGATATGAGGGATGACATGCTACTATAGGCCACCAATTGCTCACATCAGAACCTGTAGACTTATCCACTGAAGCATCCCAAGAGGCATACCATGTCACTGAAACAAGAGGACAACTCAGAGCAGTAAGGCCTTGTATGTTTAAAATAGCACAAGCTACCCATTTGGAGCTTTTTCACAAACTCACGAGGGTGCCACATCACAGCACTGGTGGCTGTAAGGAGGAATGAGTAGGCAGGCTACTTTAGATCATTACAGAACCAACAACCATACTAATGACATAAATCCACAGTAGCAGCCCAAATTGAATGCAAAGTTACTAAAGCAAAAGAGACCCAAAGCAGTCCTACTCACATTCATGCTCCACCTGTTTTCTATATAATATAATACATGCACCTTAAAATACCTTGAGACATATAAATATGCAACAATAAAGTTCAGGAAAGCTTACAATAAATTATTATATAGAACTCCAAAACATGATGGAATCATAAGGCTATACAAAAGCTCTTTTATCAACAAACAACAAAGTATTGCAAAAAGAAGAGACTGACAAAAAGGTCAACAGCTCACAAAGGATGGAAACGAAAAGACACTCGACCTTGATAAAGAAAAGAAAGAAACCAGGAACACTGAAATACCAAGAACTGGTCACCAGAAACACTACTTCTGGCCCATAATTCTGCCATGACAACGGCCTACTCAAGCACCCACTGAAACAAGATGTTTGACATGATGTCTAAATCATAAGCCTCACTCAGAAGCAACAAGCCAATTCCAGACTAACCAGTTCAGCCAATTATTACGATCACAATCAAAAAACAAAGGGAGAAACACAAGCTAAAAACCTTTAGGAGAGCAACCATATCAGCCTACTTAACTCCCCTTTGCCCAGAGGACCAGAGTATGCAAAGAGAATCACTTCCTTTTTATCTTTGAACACTACTCCAGTGCCCAAGTCCTTGTTTCCTTGTCAAACACTAGCCCAGAAACAACTCCCATGGATTTCAGATAATGAGGTCTATTAACAAAAAAAAAATATATCATCATAAGAGAATCTTTCGGGCAAGTGAATTAATCCCTTAGAGCTACACCACCTAAATCATGGGTGCAGAAGCGATCCACCCTCACTATTAAGTTGTTGACAATATAATAGACAGTACAAAACTTAGCTTGTAAAAATGGCATGATCTAATGATAGAAAATAGTGAAGCAATTTATTAATATACATATACTAATACCACACACATACACCGCATCACAGACATGGTCTAACCTGAATCATTGACTCAGTGGCCAGTGAGCTTCCACATGGACAGCGGATCTTCTGTTCCAATTGAAAAGAATCATCAATTTCCACTTTAAGTTTCACGTTATTCACATCTGAGCCACTATGTCCCTTTGAAGCTAAATCAGTAGCACCAGGGATTTGCATTTTTCTGGCAGGAAGTGCAGACGGTATCAATCTAGAAGTAGAATAATAAGCAGAACATCAAATCATTACACAAGCATGCACAAACATTATAAACTAGAAATATAAATAGATGAAAACCCGAGAGAGAGATAGAGAGAGAGAATCCAAATAACAAAAATGGAGTTTGAAATCCTCATATAAAATATATATCCAAAAAAATAGCTGAAGCTGTCACAGTTTTTTTTGTGTGTGTGTGTGGTGGGGGGGGTGAATATTGTTGACCCACCAACTAATGACTAAACAGACCTGCACCCACACAACATTTTCATGACTTAGGTTTTCACTTATTGTTCACTGGGATAGGCCTTTCCTCACAAGGGTTAAAGATATGCGAGACATCAAGACCTTTCTATCTAGTTCTTTTTCCCCCTTTTTTTAGAAGGACAAGCGTGTAATGTCATCAATAACTTGATGCAAGATACCAAGACCCTTCAATCTAGTTGTACCATAGGTATTTCGAAAACTTTAAACATAAGAAAAAGATCACCTGTAAACATCATCGATAATTTTAGCCACTTCATCCTTTCCAACAGGATTTCTTTTTGCCCAATACGCCTTGGAAACTGCAAAATAAAGGAAAAATTGAATTTTGTTCTATAAGGTCCACTGGAGCAAAAAAGAAGTACAAAATGAAGAAAGCTGTGTAATATCTGGCTATTTGACACTGACAGAAATACTTCCTTCAGCTGGAGTACAGCATAAAACTAGATTAATTAAAAAATAATAAGGGAACTTCACCTAATATAAGCATAATCTAAATATCTTACACTAGAGCAATGGACAAACAATAAATTATGGAAGATAGTTTTACATGTATAGAGAGAATACACTACATACATAATAATAATGAGGGAAAATTTCCTTTACACGCCCTTGTTTTGGAAAGGCTTCCTAAATGGTCCACCATTTAGAGTCACGTGGAGATATACGATTGTTGGATAGAGAGGACAGGATTCGGAATAGCCACATGCCAAATTTCGTAACATTATTCAATCAAATACCCTCACATGTAGCATCCTAATGCAAAGAGCATCTTGAGATACCCAATGGAGGAGCCAGATCTGTTCTTATGTCATATGAATAGGGGGATTAATTTTGTAATCAAGTGCATCTATGTAACTTAATTCATAGTTCTAAATTTCAGCTGAAACTTCAAGTATTGACAAAAAATTCCCCGTTTCGCAATGGGTCGAATCATGATATATTATAAAAGTCCAAGGTTTCAAGTGGTATCAACCAATTTCGACCATTTTGACTGATTGTTTGAGTGGTGAGAGATATATCCCTATCATGTAACATTATTGTTTGTTTTGCAAATCTACAGTATGTTTTGTTTGTTTTAATCACATATTTCCATTTCCAGTATGTAACTTATATGTAGACTTAGGCTAGTGTACAGCTTCATTCAGTGTACACTAGCAAACTTCACCCAAAAAACACAAATGCATTCATATAGACTCCACCCATAATAAGAAATAATCACCAGCATGCATGCTAGCGCAGAAATCAAGAAATGACCTCTCACAAGCAAGTGAATGCGCATGTTCAGAAGCAAGACGCAAAGCCTTTAGCTATTCATTATTAGACAGAGTGGACAACATGAAGCAGCCCAAGGTGTAAGGAGTTGTGGGCCTTCTTAGGTTTCTATTTTCTCTTTTGCCCATTGATGGGACATCCAGTAGTCAATCTTGTTAATTCAATACAAAATCATGTGTTATCCATGGATTCACAGGCAGTTTTCTCCAGCCAATTCTTAAGTTCTGCTCTCAGAGCTAAAAACTCTTTGGGTGGGTGTGTTTCAGACTAATCTCAGAGAATATGTTTGAGCTTCTTGGTTTACTTTTAATGTAACATGACTTCTCCTCCAGAAGCCCAAAAACCACCACCTGTCCGCTATTGGTTTCTACAGCCAGGCCTACACCATGATGTCTAGTCAAGTAGTTATACTTTTATTTCCAAGCTGAATCAACTATACAAGAAGAAATGAAAGCTATCCAACAACAAACATCAACTAAAGTTCAAATTACCTTGATCATCAGAAATCACAGATAAAATTTTATCCACAAGATCCTGCAGGACAAAAGTAATACAGCTTAGAATCAACAAGTTAATCTGACAAAACTGCACAGAATTAAGCAGTTCCTAACGTACAGTGTCAAGTCTGAAGCAGCCATATTTAGAGAAAAATTAACCAAAGATCCACATCCAGAAACAAATGCTCCTACAGTTGTAATAGTGAAAACCAAGCAAGAACTGAAATTGACCAGTGTCCTTTATGGCTCTAAAGCCTAATAGCTCATTCTCTGGATACCAACATATGCAGGTATAGGAAACATACTGCAGATAACAAAGGTGCATAAATAAACATATTCTCCAGGTTATGGGGTACGATGTCCTAAATAGAATACTCAAAGTTCAATCTGGGCATCTAATGTGATTCAGCAATATTGTAAATTCTGCAACAGTATCAGAGCCATCGCGGATTACAACTATATTTTTTTATAGCCATGCAGAATTTTTTTACCTTTATGTATGTTGCACCTAACAGTTTTCTTTCAATATCAACAACCCGATCGGAAAAAAAGGGAAGGGGGCATAAACTGGGACAAGTCTGGGAAGGTATGGAATGGAGCCGGTCTTAACATTCAGCATACTTTACATGAACCAGACACCCTCAGACTCAACATAAATTTTCACACTGGCAGTCCAACTTTTTCTCCATCACAACAAGTCACAGTCCCTAAATTTTCCCAGATAATAATAATAATAATAATAATAATAATAATAATAATAATAACAGTAATAGTAATACACTAATAACAATAATCATAAACATTATAACAAGAAGAATAAGAAACAAGAATAATGAATCAGACAAAGCTAGCCCACGACAAAATAAAAGCAAAAAAAGTGAAGCAGATGCAAGCTGCATGCAAAAAAAATGATGCTCAAAAATAGTGTAAGTGGACCATGGTGATCTTGTAAGAGCAACATGGGTTCACATATCTTCATTCAATAAGGATTTTCAAGAGATAATAGGTCGTTTTCTTTGAGAAGATCAGCCTATTCAATTTTAGAAGAAGCATTCTTCAAATTTCTTTTTTTGGGGAATTTTGGGTGTACAAGAAGAACACTGTACTTCTAAGAGAATACCTGCTTTTTTCCTTGCTTCGGAAGTCCCAGCTGAGTGAGTACATCCTTAAGCTCCTTTATTCGAAAGTATGCCAATTTATCCTGAAATGCAAGTGTGTAGGCCATAGCAATTTAACTAAGCACATGTCAACAAAATTAATATTAATTCCGATCCTAGTCACTTCATATAATTGCATATGAACCCATCACAAACAAGTTGGACAGCCAAGCCTAATTGTTTCACATCATATAGAGGGAAAAAGCAATCACACAAATATGTTGCCCACAAAAGTTTAAATAAATACATATCATGGAATACAAAGGAGTTCAATAGAGACAGCAAGGAGCCGTCCTAAACTGGGAACCCTCGCTGACAAGAATAGAATACCCTTATATTCTATCAGCATAAATAATGTCTATCCATTAAGCCCAACTGTAAATGATATATAACCCTCTAAGACTATAGAATACCCTTATATTTACATGTAGCTAACAAGTAACAGGCTACGGAAGTTATAAAAATTCAATGGGGATATCCAAAATCCTGAGCTGAAACAATGTTAAAAACGTAATATAACTTTAAATAAGAAAAAGGAGGCAATGCCACTACTTAAAGCGTGAGATTCTCAATGAAACAAACATAACTAAGCTCAGGCAGATAAAGAAACAATGGCTCTTAACAGCGCATACACTTCGACCAGTTCCTCGCCACAAGCAGACATCCTTCCATGCAAGTAGGTGATACAAACTAAATTAACGACTACTAAACCCTAGATTCCCTCCTAAGATAAAGTGAATACACTGCCATAACCAAGTTGTGAAAGTAGTGTGGAACAATATCAGCATAAAACGTAAAACATCAACAAATCAGCTCAAATAATCCAAGAAAAGAATAAATTAGCAACCATAATAAGGATCTTACCTTGCAACTAGATACTAAGTCCATCTCCTCAAGTACCCCGAGCACCAAAATGTCTAACAACTAGAGAAAGCCAGTGCAACAGAAACTCGCAGTAGGCAGTAATCCAAATCAAGTGATATCATCCGAATACAAAGATTGATCTAATCAAAATTTAGAAATAAAACACCAAGACTCAAATCAGAATTGTCGATTTCCCGAATTCCAAAAGATATACGAAAACAAAAACAAAAAAAAAAAGGCATCCAAAGAGAAAAATTAACTACATCGATAAACACCCCCTCGCCCGCAGGCCTGAGAGATGAATGAAATCAATTAGTACTGCTATGAACGGGAAGCCTGCAAGCAAAAACAACCAATTACGACGAAACCCTAACGCGCAGAGAATTGTGAAAAATATAGAAACGAACTCGTTCACACGTACTGCATCATGCAATTGATGATATCTACACGGAGTCTCTATCTACGAAAGGGATGACCTATGAAGACGATGATCAATTACGAGGGTTTCATCTTTCCATAGCCTGCCCCTTCACGCCGAGTGTCCTCCATTGCTTGAGTCTCCGGGCTTCTTGTCTCTTCTCTTTTTTTTTTTCTTTTTTTTTTTTTTTAATTAAATTCCTCCTTTGTATTTCTTCGTTTTATTTGACCAAGCTGTAACGGAAGCCATGACCCATCCCCCTGCCATCCAATCACGATAGAGCGGAACTGTAGAGTCTCATACAATATGGTTAATATTTTAGAATAAAGTCCGGACCAGTTAGCCACTTTTACTCGAAGTCTGGAATTTTCTTCCGTCGGAAGAGTTGGTTGGTGATTTGCGGATAGAGTAGTCTCTTAGGACGTCATGGGTTCGATTCTTCAACATGTGTTAAAATACGCTCTCTTTGTTGTTGCTTACCCTATTTTGAAATTGTGAAAACCGAACAATGGCTTCGGTGCGATTTGGCTTCGGCTTCGATTTGCAATCAAGTTAGTTTCAAATTTTTGTCCGGTTTGGATTTGACGATTCGACGATTCGACTTTGTCTTTGCTCAATTGGCTTGGTCTTGGGCAGTTTTACCAGTTCAATTTCGGTATTGACCTCTATCCTTAATGGATACAATTGCAGATCGATTTCATATTTTGACCATTTACTCTTTGATTTATGTAATCAATACCTTCTTCATCCTAATGAATATAATTTACTCTTAATTTATATTTTTAAATTATTTTAATTTTTTTTTATTCTTTATAACTTTTTTTTTTTTTTGGTAACATTCTTTAAAACCTATTTAAAGTTCACAAATCCTCAAAATCATTAATCGGTTATCTAATTGGATATGATAATTGATTTTTCGATAATTCGAATTTGACCGCTTTGACTGGACATGGATACAAATACAAATGTGAATTTGAATTCAGATTTCGGCTATTCATTTACATTCCTACTCTTTAGTAAATGGGGCCATGGCTACAAATATAGGCATTCAGAATTTTATCGCTCTCAACGATGTTTATAAAAGTATGATACGGCCCATACTTCCACCCAAAAAAAAAAAAAAAAATGGTCATATCCATAGTTAGCAAAAACGGGAACAACAAAAAAGGGAAAACGGATGGTACGGGTTTTAAACAGTAAAAGGTTTCGTATGATAAGTCAAATAAATGGTCAAAATAACAAAGATCGGTAAAAATCGAAAAACAGACGATACAGGTTTTCAACGTGTAGATTTCAAACAAACGGGACTAAAAAAACGATAGTATACTCATATAAATTAAGGAATTATTATATAAATATCTACATCTAATGTTAAAAACAACTACAATATCTAACATTAATGTCTATATACCCTATGTCTCATTATAAGTTTTAAGACATATCATTAAATATTATCCAACACCAATTATAAATTCATACACCACACATGCCCAGAGTCTTATTGAGCAATGTGACTAGGTTATGGTGTTGTTTATTATTGTTAACATAGTTAATACACTCTCGAAGTGATATATGTTCAGTTAAAGTTAAGATTCATTACTTTAAAAGTATTTTCAACAAATACAACAGTTTATAACTTAATTTCGAGGTCTGTGAATTGAATTTGAGTTGAAGGTAATATCAAGAGAAATATAGTCCATTGCGTTAGCTTCAAAAATCAGGTCGATCAAAGTTCGGTAGAGAGATATAAGGTCAATTAAGTAGACATTATGTTCAAAAATCAAGTATTAAAAAACGCCATAAAAAACGTGAACGTGTTTAGAACTGGAATGCTTGAAGTTTGTTGGCTTTTTTAAGTATCTTTAGGAAGCATATGATAAAACATATTTTAAACGGTAAAAAACGAAAAGTTTTAAATGTGTTTTTTGCTAAAAGACTCGTATCGTCTTCCTTCAATTTCAAATAAAAATAATAATAATTTAACAAATTTGCCCTTTATAACTACTGTTCCACCGGTGCAGGATCAACATGGATCGGTCTCTGGCACGGACGATATTTATCAACCGTATCGGCCGTATCAAACGTTTTACCTTCATTTTCAATATAAAAAATAAATAAAAAAATTTGGAGAGAGTTGCCCTTGAAGGGTTCCACCGGTATTGGATCAACATGTATCGGTATCTAGCACCATCAATATGGATACGGATTGGCCCAATACTGGTATTTACAACCATTGAGGGGACCGGTGCTGCATATTTGACCTTATTTATTTGACTGCTTTTCAACAACCAAAAAAAAAAAAAAAAAAAACTGCTATTATTATTATTATTATTTTTTTTTAATTAGGGTCTGAGACCTGGAATTGGGGTCCAAATCGGTATCGCCCAGACTGGATCGATGAGAAATCAGTTAGGCTCGGGCCAATGCTGCCCCAACCCCATAATCTGGAAATGGATCGAATGTAAGAGATCACATGTAAACAGTGATGACTCTGCCTTAATCATGGGATGTACTAACTTGATCATCAATACCAGTTGGAGACCTCCTAAAGGTGCAGAGAACTTGAAAAAGACTGGAAACTAGCCTTATACTCCATTATATTTTCCTGCCTGCTTTAATTTTTGAGACCCTTTCTTTGCCAACTGATATTGGTCTGGTAGTTCGACAATATTTTCTGCAAAAAGTCCCCCCACCCCCTCTTCTACCAAAGAGCTTGGTTTTTAGCTGGGGCTAGAATTTTCGAAATCTCGGTGAACGAACTATGAAGTAAAAAGAAACGTAAAAGATCCAAGCTTAAGGTCAGTCAAACATGCAGAATAATCCTACTCTTCATTATAATGAACAATGTAGCAACACCACCTTATGTTACAAACAGGTCTCAACTCTCCCTACTTTTTTAGTGTGAGAGTGGATCAATCTTACTCCCAAGCAACTGAGTCAATCAGAATACCTTTAATGGACAAAATTCGAAAAGTCCTTCATACCAATACAAATATTGATCCACATGCCCAGTTCTATCCCTGTGAACAATTTGTTAACATGGAACAACAGTACAACATTGGGCAAACCCATGCATCGAGGAGAAGATGCCACCACATCCCACGCAAGTCAAGAGGGCAGCTTTTTACCTCGTTTCTTTGCAGTCTTGGCAAGAGCATCACAAATTTCTCTTTTTCGCTTGGAGTTTTCATTGCCACCCTTGCTCCCGGAACTCTTGCCATTACCTTCTAACGCCTCCTTTACAAAGAACTTCAACCTCCATAATGTTGATTCACTCTACATCAAAAGCAAAGATCAAATAAAATTTACTGAAAGGGTGATGTCAAGGGACCATCCTTAAAACAGGGGTCCTTGGAGGTCATCTGCTTTGTTTTCTGCTTGTTTTAGAACCAAAGCAACCTTACAGCAGCTCTAGGGCTTCCTTTGGTTGCCCTTCATTTCAAAACAGCATTTGCATTACCTGGAGCCTTTTTTTTTTTTTTTTTTTTAAGGAGGCGGGGGGTGGGGTGAGGGAGTTGACCGAGCAGCAGACAGTACACTTATCACAACAGATCAAATAATTACCTGAGCATCCATGTCAAGGTCCACCTCTTCAGCTGTGGCTAGGAAACTCGGATTTTTCTGCACAATAATCTCCAACGCCTTACTGAGATCTTCAGGAGATAACCGGCTGAGGCCTACACCAAGTTTTCTTTTCTCTTCTGCTGACATTTTTCTAGAAAGAACATTTCCAAGGTCAGTCTTTGTTCCTATGCATAGGAAACTAGTGGGTTAATATATCAGTAACAGAACGGTTGAAAATATTAGGCCCAACTAGCTTCGTAAGAGGGAAAAGTGGGGGAAGTTGGAGGTAGTTCTTTCTTCTTCAAAAATTAGTGATAGTTGTACTAAATGAACCTGCAAACTTGTAATTCCAATATAGGTAATAAAGGACTTCATATCACTCAACCATGAAATGAAGGACAAATGTTTCACGGAATCCCATACTTTTCCCCCTTTTGTATGGTTGCTTAGTAAAACCTTAAAACAAGCTCTCCACCAAACAATTTCATAGTACAAAAGTCAAAGCCTCACTTACTAATTTAAACTCCGCTCCAACAATGAATGCAATTCATCCATTCCCAACTAGTTGATTGATGAACTTTCCATAATAAAGCAAATTCCCTGCTGCCCTTTTTTCTATTCTCATAAATCCATGTAAATGTAAATTTTTCCTTAAAATAATTGTTTTGTCCCTGCCTGTTCATGCAGGGAAAATTAGGTCCACATAAAATTTTCAGGCTGAATCCAATTTTCAAATAAGAAAAAAATAAGAAAACTGAAAAAAGGAGTCTCTGAAAGTTGCTTCGACTAGCTCCCTCACGAAGTACAGTCAAAATTCATATGTCGGGATCTTTTCAGGAAAACTTTTCTCTAGCATTATTGAAGAGAATCTATACCACAATTCAGGTTGATACAGGGTAGTTGGAGACTTTTCTTTACTTTAGAAAATACAAACAGATGTGTAAATTGAGTCACAAAACAGAGGTGGATCAAGAACAACCCAACTCCTACAAACCTATTAGCAGAAAAATGCAGTAAACAACTTAAAATAACTAATAGCATTCATCAAAATGACGTGCATGTAACTCAACTTTAAATCTCACTAAACTGAATCAGTTTTAGGGGCCTACTGAACACAATAGGCTGATTGCATGGTAAATTGAAGCTGTATACTGGGGAGATTCCTCTTCTAGATATTAAATCTTAGGGAAAATTACTTGGACACCCCCTGTACTATGGCCCCACTGCTTGACACCCTAAAAGTTTGAAAAGTTACATGAACCACCCTTGCATTTAAAATTAATTACAACTAGCCCCTATCCGTTAGTCAATCACCATTTAGTGATGAACCCTTTCCTTCTCTGTGAGATCAAAAGCTCTTTAATGGATCCATGCTTTGAGAAGCCCGATTATGGTCTTTGGAAATGAGAAGAAGCAAGGTGATGGTGGCGGCTGGGCTTGCTTGAATATGCCCTAATTTGTGATATGGTATTGTGAAGTAATTGAGACGGAAGATGGGTGAAAGGGGAATCCTTCACCCACTACTTAAATCGATTTGGGTATTTTTAGGTTAATATCTTTAAAGGGTAATTGGTCATTTTAACTTAACAAGTTTCAGTTGAATAACTCATAAGGGTAAAATGGCCTTTTCATTCAACCACTAACAAGTAACAACAGACTAACACCGTTAGGTTTCATGGGGCTTCAAGTAATAGTTTCAAACTTTTGGTGTCTCAAGCAATCTGGCCATAGTACTGGGGGTGTCCAAATAATTTTCCCCAAGTCTTATCAATGGAAATGAGTAAGAGCAAGATACACCAAAGCCACAAGAAACATAAAGCATAACAAAAAAATTGCAAGGCATTACAGGAGAGAACCTAATGAAAAAGCACTTCTTCTCCTATACCTATGATATTCTAGTTAGTACAGAGCCTTATAATCTTGGCAGTGCTGTAGTTGTTCAAAACTGAGAGAGCAAGAGGGAGGTCCATGCCCTTGTTCAAAGTACAAGGGAGGGGTGTCTAATTCTTAGCAAGGTTCCAAAATCAGAATCTGGTATAGGGAACAAACCTGCACTTTTGAACCACCATTTCTCTGAGTTCCTCCAAATGCATATCAACCTCACAAAGCTGAAAACCATCCAGAGTAACATTGTCAATGGAATGCATGAATCATTCCATAGAAAAGAAACTAACATCAGCATTCTGTAAGAGAAACTCTTCATTTGCACCTTTGCTTCAAAGAATGGTACTTAAACCTCAACAAACCTCACTACTTATATCTCTAGACAACTTTGCATTAGCAGCTTCTTGGGCACGCTGCATATCTAACTGTACCTCTGCTTCCTCCTCTTTTCGCCGTGTTTCCTGCAATAATCAGGTTTGGAAGTTAAAAAGACCATTGAATATCATACATCAAGAAAATGACCAGGGGAATCCCCTGCCAAATCGCAATTTTACCTCTTCAATAACTTTAGGTAAAAGTTGAAGCCACTTCTCCTCAAATTTTGCCAACAAAGTTTTAGCCATCACATGAACATCACTTTTTTCATCATTATATGTCATTGCATTCTTGAAAACCAACCTCACATCAGCACAGATTTCTCGGACATTCTTATAGCCACTGCCATCCTTAGCCTCCATTTGATTCTTTATTGTACTAAAATCCATGGGCTTTTCAATAACCTAACATGCACCACCGCCAACAAATTAATCAATGGCTTTCACCGAAAACATTCCCAAACTGGAACTATTAAAAGAAATTACATAATCAAGAAAAATCACCTACAACTCGATGGAGTGGAAAATTACTAAAGTTAAGGAGTGCAGTACAGTATGTCAAGGGTGTTAGTTGTAATTATGGGATATTTGTCTTATAATACATGGTAATAGAGATTGATTGGAAAATTCTGAACCCCATTGATCTGGTTTATTTTCTTTCTTCTCTCCTGAAGGTGCTCTTCTCTAACATCTGGTTTCTGTTTACGGTTGAATATTGTCTCTGATTTAGTAAGTAGTAACAACTAACATAGCTAAATGTATAATTTGAAACCACATCTAAAATCTAGATTTCAAATGACAAAGGTAGATATAATTTTGGAACTCAACAACAACACTTAGCAATGGAGCCAATATGCATTCATACATATTTCTCAATGCTTACAGTAACTACGATGTCAATTATGGTGGAAAGAAAATTTTCTCAATGTGAATGTTGATAATATTAAGAAACTAGCCAGAAACAAAAGGAAAAAACATGTACCTCATAGTAGTCATGTAAGCCAAGACCTTCGACATCTACAGGCGCCATAAAGGGCCATGACCATTTGTGCTGAGTGATCTGCTGACAATTTAACATAGGAAGAGGATTCAATTTTCAGCAACTTCCCCTCAGATGTGACAGTAATAACTGCACCTTTCCCATGTAAATAACAGGGATGCATTCAATAGGTTGACTACTATGAAGACATCGTTGAGTCAAAAAAAATAGATCTCGCTATTCTAATAAACAGCAACAATAAATAATACAGTGATTCTTTTATTGTTCGGCAGGCAAATAATCAATTGATTACCAAGACTTCTCACTATTCGGAATCTGAAATATCCCGCAATGAAAGGCAATGTTAGAACTACACCTCACATATACCAGACATGTTGGGTGTTGGGGTTTGGCACTTGTAAAAATCATGGTGATAGTCATGCAAGTAATAAATCTTGGTACCAGATCAATTACATTTCATATCTGGGTAATCATCTCAGCTGCTAAGTTCACAAGTGTAATGATTAGCTTCTACAAGAAAGCTTAAGAAAAAAATACGAAGAGGAAAAAGAGTGGAGAAAAACCTTAGGAAACTATTAGAATTCGGAAGTAACTATAGTATACTGACTAATATAGCTTATCAATGGAACGTGGGGACCTCTAAGCATAAAGGTGGAGACATCATCAGGGCCTTAATTCTAAGGCCAAGATCCATATGCGAGCGACTTAGAAGTTAGAAGTGGATAAGGCTACTTACAAGAAGACAATATGTTTTGGTATGATTTTGTTTGGTTTAAATAGCATTTAGTTTGCCCGGACTCCTCTATTTACATTTCAAAGCCAAGTCCAGTGGTAGTTCTGTAATCATGTAGCACCAGCCAGGTAAGTTAATTCAGATTTCAGACAAGGATCTGTTTTGTTTTATGTTTTTGGATTAGTTTGGGTCCAACTGAATTGGTTCTTATATTAATAGTTGAGTCGGTAGAAGCAGTATTAGGAAGATTCTGTTTAGAACTAATATTTAACAGGATTATTAGTTATTACAGTCTGGAAGTCCTTTGGTAAGATGGTACATATTTGATCTTTCCTGTTCAAGGCAATGAAACTGAAACAATTTTCCACAAGCTTTGAAGTGTGAACGCTCCTCCAGGAGTTGTGATTGCCTAGATTTCTTTCTTCCTCATCACCACCTTCGGTTCTTCCTTTTTCTCTTGATTTTCCAGGTTCTTTGCTGAATTTTAACCCTTGCTGTTTCCTCACATAATCCCAAATTAATCTGTTTTGTCCTCCATCCCTCACCAAACTCCATCTTTATATCCAGACCTTAATCCAAGTTTTCACACTTCTCTATTTACTTCAAACCCTGGTTTTGCCTAACCCTCACAGAAACCATAAAGGTCCTACATGACATAGTCTACTCATGAAGCTGTTGTATACATTCAGTCATACCTTCATCAGTTCTCTGAGAAGTAAAGACAACCAGATCTGTCAAGATATCATCATTCAATCTCTTTTTTTAACAGATCAATCAGCATCTACACCATACACTCGAATCAAATGATCAAACTTGGAGCCACAAGCTAATTTATAACATTAGACAGCCTTTTCTCTTTTGTAGGTTCTTCAATTAACAAAGATCATACATAGCCCTAAAGTATTTTTTTTTTTTAAAAACAAATTCACTTTGAATTTCAAATTTCCGGAAATACACCTGATCTACAGAAAATAACACAGATAACAAAAGAATAACGTCACAGGATGTCTTGCATTTCTAGCTTTCATTTTAACTCTGTTGAGGCTGTCCATAATTAGTCAACCTTATATTACTATCCCCTTTTTTCACTTTTGCAACACAATTATTAGGTAATCATAATAAGAAGAACTTACATTAAGCTTCACCTCAAAGCATAAAATTTTAGGCCTTTTTTTTTATTTTTTTTGGGAGGGGGGCATGTAGGGATCATTTAAGTATTACAAATAAGTATTTGAAGGATGAAAAAATGCACACATATGGATACAGATGACTCATGATTAGAGGAACAGAGGGGCAATGCATGGTTAATTGCCTGGCGCAATATTGTGGAGAATTGGCGCATAAGCTCTTGCATCCTTTTTGCAGCAGCAGTTTCTCTCTGGGTTGCATCTTGCTGCTGCTTCTTGATGCTTGGATTCAGTTTCTCCCTGTCCTTATCCTTCACAATTGAACTACTTCTAGAACTGTTTGGCAGCTTTTTGTTCGAGGACAAGTAGAACTGACCCACCTCCCTCACTCTGTGCTCAAGCTGCAAATAGAATTATAAGAGCAATCAACTAATGATTGTTGAGGAGGAAAAGACGAAGAAAAAAAGGACTCTGAGGTTTTGGGGGGGGGG
>NC_056562.1:14925347-14925458 GCF_013358625.1 Macadamia integrifolia | reverse complement strand
TGATGCATCTTTGAATACAAACCTCTTACTGCCCTTCTATTTATTTTTCTTTCTTTTATTGTTTTTTTTTTTTTTTTTTTGTTTTCATATTGGATCCATATAATCCACCCA
>NC_056562.1:14887461-14924809 GCF_013358625.1 Macadamia integrifolia | reverse complement strand
ACGCACACCAACATTTAGCGAGTTCTGAATTCGGATCTGAAAGAACACTGTAAGTTATCTTTAAGAAACTTTTCTAGGGTTCATGGAATGTAATGGGTTGTGATTCAACCAGAACTCTGAAACACATGGTTGGAGTTGTAATGTAAATATTTAGGGTTATTGGCCGTTTTTAGTTTATTTGTAGTTCCGTAGTTTAATGTTAGTAGATATTTTTTTCAAGGTTATCACTGAGTTTAGCTTCAATACAGAAATCCATATGTCACCGGTACGTCAGTTGTAGCTATCAAATACAAAGATGGAATTCTCATGGCTGCTGATATGGGAGGTTAATTACTGAACCTACCTTCATACCTGTAGGCAGTATCTCTGTTATTTCATTTTCATCCTTCTAATTTGATGTTGTCATGGTATCAATGGTAGACTGGTTTGGATGATTCCAAGTTAGCTCTATAGAGATTACTCCCGTATTTGTTCTTATCAAGTTAATTTTAATACAAAAAGGATTTGCTGTTTCCTTACCTATGAATGTGTAATTTAGCTGTTGTAATCGCATTGACGTGGCAAAGTTTGCATAAGAAGATATATCGAATTAAAATATATGCATCATTTCTTTGTCTTATGTCTTCCTGTGGTCGTTTTTTCTTCTGATGATGATCTGGATATATTTGAGAATTTCATTCTGCAACTGTTTTCCCACGTTAATACTTTCTGTCTGATTGCTGAATTGATTTAATGTTTCTATTGATTTAGTGTTGCTGATATTTATGTCTTGTAATCAGAATCGATTGGCCATTATATTTTTGTTTTCTGAGTTTTAATCTGAGTTGTTAATTTACCGTTGTACCACTCTCTTAGTACCACCAGGATTGCTTCGTAACTCCAAATCCAACCCTTGGATAGACTTGATATTTTCAGCGAGTGTTCTATACCCCGAAAACAGAACTCGATCCGAGCTTTGAGTTCATCTGACTACCCGATTTCGATTTATGCTACTTCTCCCTAATCTGGACTTTTATTCTCTAAGAAAAGTTTCTGTTTTGCTACCGGTTTAATTGAAGATTACAGTATCACATTAGCAATGTATCTCCCAATTAACTTAATTACGTTATTATTAGTTATTGCTATTGCTATCTAGTATATTATCCATGGCTTTGCTCTGAAATCCATCTGGTTATTTTATTTTATATTGTTTTTGTTTTTGTTTTTATGTTTTCTATATGTCAAGATCAAGATCTGCTTTGTGTGAACCATTCTTATCACACAAGGTGGTTGTGGGTAATTATGAAACATAAAATGGAACCACATTACAACTTCGTGATACATTTCCCTTGGCATCCTCTTCATTATATACATTGCTTATCTCGGAATCATCATTGGTTCAAAATTTTGGCTTTTGTTAGGATTCATGTCCTTAATTCTCGTAGAGTTACATGTAATTAAATTATTTAGGGTCTGTTAGAATTCATGTCCATGTTACTGTTGGAACATTCCATAATTGTCTTTACAATTAACTTGTGCATATTTCTAAGAAAATTATTATCGCTCGGTTGACAGGTTCCTATGGATACACTTTGCGTTACAAGAGTGTGGAGCGATTAAAACCAATTGGAAAACATTCCCTTTTTGGTGCAAGTGGAGAAATAAGCGATTTCCAGGAGATTTTACGTTATCTCGATGAACTTATGTAAGCTTTTATCCATTTAGAAAGAAAGTTTTCTATGAAGGTATCAAATTTGTTAAAAACACAACCATCTTTTGTGTGCATATGCTGAACCTAACTGAAATGAATGGGTGCACGTAGAACATGATCCTGTATGGTCCTCCACCTTTTGGTTTTAGTTGGTCCTGTGTCGTGTGTTTGACACTGGAAGAGTGCTTGACATTTTTTGAGGTTGGATCTTTGCAGTTTACATGACAATATGTGGGATGATGGGAACTCTTTGGGGCCCAAAGAGGTTCACAACTATTTAACCCGGATGATGTATAATCGACGCAACAAATTCAATCCTCTGTGGAACTCACTTGTTCTTGGTGGAGTGAAAAATGGACAGAAGTATCTTGGAATGGTACTGCCAGTATTGCACGGCAATTTCTTTTATCTGTAATTTCTGTTATTTAAGTTAGTTGAACCTTTTTCTTTTGTCTTATTTATTGTGGATTCCGTTGTGCAGGTCAGTATGATTGGTGTTCATTTTGAGGACAATCATATAGCCACTGGATTTGGGAATCACCTTGCACGACCAATCCTTCGTGAGGAGTGGCATGAGAACATCAGTTTTGAAGATGGTGTTAAGCTACTGGAGAAATGCATGCGTGTACTTTTATACCGTGATGTGTCAGCTGTCAACAAACTTCAGGTCCAGTTCTTCCCTGACTTTCATGACATTCTTGGTACTCCTTAGTATAAAAATGTAAATTTCACTTGTCCATTGGTATTATTTCATTAAAAAGAAAATGAAAGTCTCATTTACTTGAGAAAAGGCTTAGTTGAGGTGGTGTTGCGAAAAAAAAAAAATTAAAAGAAGGTGTGTTATTTCATTTCAACAATTTTCGAAAGTGAAATATTTCACCACATTTCAATATTTCAGTCAAAATTTTGAACTATGAAATCATCCACCGACAACCTTAAAAACACAAACTTGTGGTAAAGCATGGAAGGCTCACGCTTTGCCCTAGTGGAAACAGCCATTCAGTCAACTTTGCATGGTGACCTGGTAAGTTGATGCCATGTTACAAATGGTGGTTTGACTCAAAATTATGGACAATGAACTCTCAGCCCCTCAAATTCCAGGCCTCCGAACCCCCCCCCCCTTTTTTTTTTTTTAAATGAATCCCAACCCCTCCTTCTTTCCCAACATTGTCTACTTTGCATTGTGACCCGGTAATCTTTCTATGTTCTAATATATTGGTTCCTTTGAAAGTGCAGATTGCGAAGATCACAGAAGCAGGGGCAGTCATTTATCAGCCTTACTCATTGAAGACTTTCTGGGGATTCTCTGCTTTTGAGAATCCAACAAAGGGTGCTGAAGGATCATGGTAGCCAGCTTCTAGTATTATTTCCTGACATTTTTGATTCCCCGATGCATATTGCAGACCCAGTTAAACATGTGTTGAAGACTTTCTGGGGATTCTCTTCTTGTCTTCTTGTGTTTCATTCATGATAGTTTGTGGTTCCATTCGGATGGTCTGGGGTGTTTTGAGTACAAATCTTAATTTGGGCTCGGCCTGCCAATATAGAGCCTCCGTAGCAGCTTACCTGACACGCAGATCCAGTGTTCAGGTAGGCTCCTCCCCTGTGCCTGCTGAGTTTACACCACAAGCTTTGCCATGTAACAAACGCAGTTGGTTGTTACTCCAGGTTGTTTGTGCCTTTGTGGTGTCCCAGACGATTAAAGGTCCAGTTCCTGCCTTTCATATCCATGCCCTCATGCTTGTATCTCATATCACTGTAAAAACACTGAAGATGGAAAAAAGGAGGGATAATGCGAAAAATTTACCTTTTTAAAGATCAAGCATAAACAATTTCTGCATTTTCATTTAAGCATTGCAACCATTCATGTGACTTTGTTAATTGACCTTTTATTGGTAGGGGACAAAATGGCTTTTAGTCATTGCCGCTATATCGACCATGTTGTAGTTTGATTAGTGCCCAAACTTTTTGGACATTACCATATCTTCATATAGTGTCAAGAAAGACCTGATCAAAATTTATCTTGTCTCGACAAGTTACATATATATTGAAAACATTAGGATAAGTTCACGGTCCTAAGTTCAATTCTCCATCTGTGCATTTACGATTTAAGTGGAGACCGTGGTGGTGGTTTGCTGAGTTAGTCTCCTCAAAAATTAGTTGAGATGCGTATAAGTTGGTCCGGACACCTTGGTTAACAAAAGAAGAAAAAAAAAAAGATTGTTTAAAATAGGAGAATCTACAAAACATATGCTTATGGGCATCTTTTTTCTATATGGCATGTCAAATGAGGCTGGAATTTCATGGACAGGTAAACATCGTGGTTCTCTATTAACATGCCAAGGTTAAGTTCAAACTAAGTAGTTCCTGTCTCCTTGGCCGCTAAAATAGTACTATTCGACAGTCCATGAAGGGGTTCTCATGACCTATTGGTTGATGATGGGGTTCTACTTGGCTCCTCTTTTCCCAAATGTTTAGGGATAGAAATCTTGACTCCCCCTTCCACTGAATAATTGTAGATTTACTCATCTTGTAGGAATAGATCGGCGGTCGGTCAACTACTTCTGTAGGCAGCCTATCAAATCAAATCACGTATTCTATGATATGTCGTTCCATCATGTACATGTATTCGGTCTGAAATTTGGATGTTCCTTAAATATTTACTTATTTCTTTTGTTTCGTAAATTGTTTAAATTGTTTAGTGTGTAGAGTTGTATCGTCAAATATTTACCAATAGGAAAAAAAGGTTGTGTCGTTAAATATCAAGCTTGTGCCAAACTCACCTAAAGTTGTAATCAAGACAAAGGTTCATCAGGAGTTCAGGACAATCCGTTTTGACATTAGGGCAGTCCACCAATTCTGTACAAGGCAAGCATTAGCAATCTCATTCCTTTTTCTACACGGCTTCAAAATTCTGTCATCCGTCTTTAGGTTCTCCTTGGTTCGATCTTGATTTCATATTAATTTCTCATTACAAATCAAAGAATGGGTTTATGATTAAGAAATCGAAATTGTTTGGTTGCACAAAATAAATCAAACCTCCCCGAAATGTTATCACGATTCACGATTCGGGCTTTCGTCGAGATAGTTTGAGGTCCATTGTGTTGTGTGCGATGCAGATCGAGATCGGAGGAGGGATATCGTGTAAGATCCTTTTGACGGAGTCGCAACGGCTTTGGTGCTAGAAACGCCTGGAATACATCAATTCTCTCGTTCTGTTACTTTCCGATACTCTTTCTTGAAAATTGCTGTTCTGCTCAAAGCACTAAGGGAAGTGGAATGGTGCAGGGTTCGGGCTGCACCGACGAACCCTTGAGTTAGAAGAAATTAGAAAGGACCAATCCAAGGCTCTCTCGGGAGAGGAAAGAAGAAAAAGAGACAAAAGCCAAAGACTCGAATAAGCGTTCACCAGTCACAAGACTCACAACACATCCTTCGAAGGTCCAATCCAAACCTCTCTCTCATGCTTCACCGAAGAAGACGGTGGCTCAAAGATCTAAATCTTATATGGAGCTTCGTTCTGGATAGCCCAACAGATCGAATTGTGGATCCTTCAGCCTCTCTCGAAGGGAACCCTCTTCTTCCATCTCTTCCTCACCATAGACCGCAGTTTCAAGGCCGACTCTGATTGTTCACAGTGGAACATCACCACCTTCTCAGCATAACTGGTTCATCATCTCTCTTCTTCATGACATTCCCATTCTTCGCTCTCGTTCTCTTCGACACTGTTTGATAAAGTTCCGTTTATGTTGTTTATGTGTTTTTTTTGTTTCCAAACACGGATAAACAACCCAAAAAACGATTGATAAACGGCTCGTTTGATAATGTTACAGGAAATATCTAGAATCGGTAGAAACGAAACAAAAAGTGTTTGATAAAACTGTTTTCGTTTTACTTGTTTTCAGAAATAAAAATTGAAAATTTTACTTATTTATGGTATAAGAAACGACCCAAGCGAAACAATCAATTTCTTTGTTTCTGGAAACGACTCATGACCATTATTTCTCTAGTTACTATCGACTTCTAGAAACATGACTTATCAAACACCTTAAATTTCATTTATGTTTCTATAAACGAAAATTTATATTTCTACCGTTTCTTGAAACATAAATGACATAAACGTTATCAAATAGGCCCAAAGTTGTTCAGTTTAACATGTTTCTATAAACATAAATCAAAATTTATGCTTATTTACAATTCTATAAACGACTTTGACGAAACCAGTTTTGTCGTTCTTAAAAAATAATTTGAGAGGAAAAAAAAAAGTTGTTATGCCCAATAAATCTCTTAACTATTTAAGCATAAAAAGAGGCAACCAAATCATCTCTTCCTTTTAGGCATCTGATGATATTATTGGGTTTTTTAGCGGCATTATGTCTGTAAAAAAAGTTTTGAGAAACAGGTTTATCAAACACAAAAAATTAGTTTTTTTTTTTTTTTTCGAAAACGTGAAAAGCCGTTTCTGCTGTTTCTAGACACAGAAACAACATAAATGTTATCAAATGGTGCCTTCATCTTTGCTCTCGTTCTCTTCGATAGGTGTGGGGTGTTGTGCCATGAAATTTGTCCGTCATCCACGTGTGGTCGTTTGCAAGGAAGATGAGAGCAAAATCAAATAATTTGAAATTTGCAAATAGTTCTCAATTATTTCGGTATTTCGATTTCTATCGTTTCCTATTTTCTATAAATAGGGTGCATAAATCAATACCAAACATTTTGATAAACTGAAATAACCCTAGGTATTGAAGTTGAAATTGTATTCTATTTTTTGTAAATAGGATGCATAAATCATACCAAACATCTGCATAAACTATAAAGTGAAATCACCTTAGAAATCGAAATTTAGACCCAACCAAAGAGAGCCGCAACTAGAAGTTGAAACGACGGATTTTCGCGCGTTGGCGCTTGAGGATGTCAGATTCTTATATCTTTCGTCTTTTGTCTATAGAGACTTCTGTTTTTTTGCCGATTTCTCGCGGAGCGTTTGGCGGTTTTTTGCTTCCTGAATCAGAAAGTTGAAAGCTCACAAGTGAGTTCTTGAGCGGTTCTCCGGTGGTCGAAAATGACGGATGAAAGTTCACCTTCGCACAGAAGAGACCCTATCAAGTCTTCAGGCATGTGATATTTGCACGAACTGATATATCTAATGTATTATTTTCTTTTCTTAAATGCATTGAAGCATGACACTTTCATTTCGATCTTTATCCTACAGAGTTTCTATGCTTGCGCAGATCATTTATTTTTCTTTACTTAAATAAGTTTTGGTGACTATATCTTGAACTAAACTAAAACCAGTTCACTGAAAATGGAACGAAGAGTTAGTTGCTAGGGTTATACGAGAGAAAGCAAGAGTTTTATATCAGATGTTCTCTTGTTTGTGTGATTCAACCTAGCCAATGGAAGGGAAGCGAGGGCTTTACCAATGAACTAAAAGAATGCTTTCTTGGTTTTGATAAACATAAGATTCATCAGAAAGTTACTCAATGTCTAATTTCGATAAAACAAAAAAATATATTAGATATCTGTTTGTTTGTTTGTTTATGCATGTCTCGGTTCAATTGTGAAACACATGTTTGTTTTTCTGGTCTTATGAAATTATAAAATTGCATTTGGTTCCCAGTTGGAAACATTGCGGCAGAACGAAGGAAACAACATGCAGTTTCAGTGGGGAAAGAAAGAAGAGAAGCATTAGTACGTGCAAAGCGTCTATGTAGAGGTGGTATTATTGAAGATACTGAGGATGTCTGCTTGGACAAAGATATGATGATTGACGAAGAGCGAACAGCTTTGGATGCTCAGACTTCTCGCACTGTAGAAGAATTGAAATCTGCTGTCCAATTCCAGTATGTTTTTTTTTTTTTTTTTTTTGGGCCATTGCATAAACATCTGCCTATTTCTTCTGATTGTGTTTTAAACTTGTTAACTCAATGTAAACCAGAAACTGCGACAACTGAGATTAGTCTGGATTTGGTAAGAAGAAAGAATGACTGATCAAAGCATTATCCTTACCATGTGGGTAGTTGGATTGGTTGAATGAATTGTATCCAATATTGTACCCAGCGTTGGGGCATCTTTTGTTAAATTGCTTGTCTGCCGTTCTTTCCGTCTATCTTGGCTGACATGCTAATTAACTTTCGTCTTGTCTTTTTGATCAATTCAACTTGCCCATATTTCTCTTCACTTGTGGCCAGTAATTGGTCTTCTTTGCACATGACCTAAAATCAAATTTGGTTGATTTTTCCTAGTCTTTTCACCTGTTGGTGATACCACCGTCTCTTCACATATTCTTCTAATTATGTCTGTTGTAGACTTGCTTTATTCTCCTATGTCAACATCATCATCTTGGTTACTGAGTCTGTTGATTGTGTTGTTTTTTTCTAAGAAAAACAGCAATCTATACGTCAATAGTTTGACTTATGTAGCATTTTAATTCTAAAGCTTCCCATAATGGGTCTGGCTTAGCAGTTACTCCATGTCTAATCTTGTTGACCAAAGTTTTGTTGTCAGCAAACAAAATTAGACCCCTTATGCATATGTCTAGTCAACTCACTAAGGAAATGCAAAATCAAATGTGCTCAATGCTGATCCCTGTAGCCCTGTTTAAGTCTACTCTGATTAGGAGCTTGCTTTCTCCCCTTAGTTGTTTTCATGCTAGTTAATGATGTACGATTTGGGTTTCTACAGTAAATCCATACTCATGCATGCTAATGATGCATGATTTGGGTTTCTCCAGCAAATCTATATGCAGAACGAATTAAAGCACCCAGATAACTTGGTTGTGGAAAAACAAGAAAGAGAATGGTTACTGTTCAGGTTTATGGAGGATCCAAGAAAAGGTAAATTGGAGTTTTATGGTGAAATTTGGGTTTTTATTGGATGGTAGTTGATGGATGGGTAGGTTTATAAAAAGTTAGATGGGTGTTGATTGGACCATTGTGGTGGTTTTGTTGCCAGGTAACAGAAATAGAAAGTATGTGAAAACGCTCCCAATCAATTAGGGTTTCGATCAGTGCAGATGGGGCTTGTTAGGATTTAATACATAAGCTTAAGAGGTGTCCTGTGGTTTGATGGATGAAAAGTAAGGAAAATAGAGTTGGTTGTGGGGACTGGAAAGAGTTGCAGAGTATTTATAAACATAAAATATACAGGTGAGAGAGGAAGATGAAGATATTACATGTGCAGATCTACCCGTGGTTGAGTGAGCCTACCTTCTGGCTATTGCAAATCTATACAGCAACCTATAGTGGAGATAGAAAGCCACTTCTTATTGCTCCAAGGTTGTGCTTGTTGCAGCCTTTTGGTTGCTAGCACTCAGACACAAAGTGCATGTTAAAAACAACCAGCTCGGTTTTTATTCTTATCTGGGACCCAAGACACTTCTATAAGATCCTGAAGCTGCAAAACGGCACTATATTAGACCACTGAAAGCTTGTGAAGCAAGAGGATCATAAAACACGAAATCCGAACAACCAAGCCATGGTTTCCTCTTATAATCATACTGTCCGAAAACCAGAAAGGTTTTGTTTAACTTGTATACAAGCCTGCAATAATGCGTTGTTCTAAATCAAGTTGCCAGTGTATCGGACATCTTGTTGATCATATAAAGATATTTGCTAGAGCCCACAGCATTATCTCTCTTTTGATTCTGTTCTCCCCCACCCCCCCTTCAGTTTGAGGTGATAGAAATCATTTTAAGAACTTTTTGCTTCTTCCTAAACTACTTGGAAAGTCACATAATTAAGAAAATAGTTTTTGGATGTATTGTTTCAAGCTTTAACCTTTGCTTATACCACTTAAATAATGTTCCTTGGAAATTGGTGCAGATTTATTTAGGTCTTCTTTTCTTGGAAATGGACTTTGTAATCTTTTTTCTTCTTTCATCTTGCCTTTTTTCACTTACAAGGATCTTGGTGAATAAGAAAGTCAACTAGGATTGGTATTCATCTCCTCTGTACTTCCAAGCCTTACTTATGTTGGCATCCAGTCTTCAATTCTTCTTTCATTTAGTAGAAAAGAATACAAAAATTATCTTACCTTACAAATTATAAATGAATTTAGTAGGGTGGAATCAATTATGAACAACAGGTATCTGAGATGTCAGATTAGTTTTGGCATGGTTGATTTTCCTATAAGCTGTCAAAATATTTATTCCTACACTCAGCTATGTTGAATCACATTCTCCTTTCGTCATCCCATCCTCCCTCCTCCCTCATTTTCTTGCAAATTGCATATCTGTTCAAGTGAGAATAGCCTTTGGTCTCATATGTCACTTTTTGGTGACAATGGAACAAGAATACAGAACTTTTCAAGGAATTTTATTGCTTTACCTTATATAGTTGTGCTGCTATTGCTTCTTTGTTAGTGTCTTGGTTTTTCATGTTGTTTTCTTGTACTCTTGGCATAGGCTGGTGTATTGAT
The DNA here is from genome assembly GCF_013358625.1 of Macadamia integrifolia. Classification (NCBI taxonomy): domain Eukaryota; kingdom Viridiplantae; phylum Streptophyta; class Magnoliopsida; order Proteales; family Proteaceae; genus Macadamia; species Macadamia integrifolia. Next base: position 14,914,701 of record NC_056562.1, on the reverse strand, counting down.
ATATAGAGTTATAGTGCTACACTCTGCACTTTGTGTGTGGGGTTCATTTTGATCCCGATGTTGAACTGTTGGACATTTCATTTGGATTCTCTTACTGCTGTATCTTTCCCAAAAATGTGAAAGAAAAAGCACAAGTACTTATTTCTCGTTTACATAAGTTTCATTTTCTCCCATATAACTACAAAAGCAACCGTATATTTGTTTATATCTGCTGATATTAGTTCTTGCAGGCATTCAGTCTTATGGTTCTCTTTGCCTTCTTTGACTCTCTCTCTCGCCCCCCTCTCCCCTAATTATGGTTTTAACTTTTAGGCCTCTTATTTCTGATTTGGCTTGTCTGTAATTTGAACTCTGTTCTTTGTATTTTAGTTCATTCCTTTATAATATTTGAAGCTTCCGGTCATCTTTTGAGTTCAATGTGGCTAAGTTTGTTTAATGGTAATGGTGCATTACTTACACTATACACTCTGGTTTCATTGTTTAGTTTAAATATAGGTAGTGTAGCTATTGTCTGAAGTGTTCAACTTAAAACATTTACCTATGTCCTCATTGTGAAATTGTTAGGGGTAAAGGTGCAATGCAAAAGAAGGTGGAGTGCCTTTGTGATTTAAGACGCTTATTGTCAAAGTCTGAAATACCTCCTGTTGAAGCAGCCCTTAAAGCTGGAGCAGTACCTATTCTTGTTCAGTGCCTTTCATTTGGTTTGCCTGATGAACAGGTCTAGAGAACCTTATTTAATGATAATAGATGATCTTGGATTTCATGTTTTGTAACTTTGAAACTGTCATGCTGTATAAAAGAGTAGGAACTGAATCTCAATATATATTCTTACTATGCTAAACTTTTCCTATCAATTTTGGAATAACTTTCTCCTCTCTCTCCCCCCCCCCCCTTTTTTTTTTATAATGGTTGATAGTCAATAGTGCCCATCTGTGGTGTTTGTGAGTTATGACATCTGTGCAAGGTTCTAAGTTTCGGTTTTGAGGCTGGTTTCGACCATTGCTGAAACCAAGATATACCATGTTTTAATTGAAACCTAGGATTTTCCTGGCCCAAAATCGAAATGTAGGTTTCTAGGCCAAGAATATAGTTTTTTTTGTCCTGCCTGTTTTTACCATTTTACACCTATTTGATGAATTAGTTTCATAAAAAAATTACCCAAAATAGTACTCGTTGAATGCTGTTGTACAGTAGCCCTATTATAAACAGTGACAACATATAATTTAGCTATTATAAATATAAAAATACAATTAAAATTTAAAACAATCAAAACATACATTAGGTTAGGGAAATACATACAACGTTTGCTTGAGCATCCCCGGCTTTTTGGCTGAGCCGAGCAAGCAGGTTACAGGTATCCCATGGCATATTTTTCAAAATCCAAAAAAAAAAAGAAAAAAAAAAAGAACATGAAAAAATTCTGACTTTGTCGAGCCGTAGATCAGCCAAGGGTGTCTAACATTTATTAATTTGAAGTCCATCCATTACATATTACCCCCCTTTTTTTTTCTCAAAAATTTGTTGCAGGAAAATCATATATTTAAAACATAAAATTCAATAATAATTTAACAATCACAAAAATAATCCGACTTCGTGAAGTTATAGATTGGGCCATTCTATCTAGCATATAAAAAATTGAAACGAAACTACCATGTCTGTATACTAATTTTTCCAAAAATTAGATATGGGGATGAAAACCATTACCTTAAAGCTCCAATCATGCAAATCTAAGCTTTGGAAGGGTTGAATATATATGAGAATGCAGAAGAGTGGTGATCAATCAATTGATTTCGGCAAAAAATCAAAGTTTTTGGCAAATTCCTCCTTGCAATAGTGAAACTAGCGGCACCTTGATCTCTTGGTTGAAATCTGTCGAAATAGACAGGATTCTATCTACTTTAGTGAAAATATAATAATGGTTCGACCATGCTTTCGGTCGAAACATGTTGAAACATGGTCGAAACCTAGTGAAACTCATTACAACTTAAAAGGGGTCTCCTAAAGGGATGGACTTCTTCCTTTTCGGTTTGGCTAAGGCTATGTTGTTACAAGGGTTTTCAATCAAGTCATTATTGAAGATGTATCCAGAATTATTTTATGGGTGAGTGATCCTTCGTTGGAAGTATCTCCAGTTCCCACCTCATTCAAAATGGGCATACCCAATGGACGAGGCTCTCGCCACTACGGGGTCTGGGGAGGGGGTCATATTGTACGCAACCTTACCCTGCTTCATGGAGAGGCTGTTTCCAACTCGAACCTATGACCACTAGGTCGCAATGGAGCAACCTTACCATTGCGCCAAGTTCCCACCTCAGGCTGCATATGAAATGTCTTAACTTATTTCATTTAATTGGGTCGTGCAATGAGTTGGTGATCAAGCAAGCATGTGTTTAAGGCCTAGAATTCATTGGATACATAACCTTCTATTATTTGTCAAATTTCTAGTTTTATATACATTTGATATATGTTTGGACTTCTCATGGTTTATGGTGTGGCCATGTTGCCTTAGGTGCCCCTTTGGTGGGTTGCTGATGAAGAAATAATTTGACAATCAAATCAATCTTCAAGGAGTGACATTTAAAAGCCAAATCACCCAAGAACTTCAATCATCCAAAGTGGAAGTAGGAGAGAGAAAGCTTACTTTTTAGGTGCAGGATATGTAAAGCTAGAAAGGATACTAGCCTTGAAGTGAAACTATGGTTAAGATTTTGAGAGAATATAAGTGTGTGATTAGGATAGGCTAGGGTTAGATGGGATTAGGGTTTTATGAAGTTGGATTTCTACCAAATACTCCTAGTTGGGCAATGTCATTTAGTTTTAAATGCTGAAATAGGTTCTGTCATAGACTGAACAGGAAGTAAAAAGTATTGAGAAAAATATCTACAAAGCAAAGGGGTTTGCTATCATCAACTGGGTGTTGCTCTAGAGTTGAGTGGGCGATTGGAATGTTGTCGACTAGTGATTTGAGATGAAAAAATTGTTCAAAGAAAGCTGATTTTTAATTTGAAGTAGGTTGCTGTAACTTTACATCTTCAAAGAGGGCCAGTGAATGCACACAGCAACAGCACAAAGCTTGAGAGCAAAAATCACTTCATTCATTTTAAAATTTGTGCTTGGCCTACGGCCTGATATATACTTGCTAAGTCACAAAATGGTAAGTAGTTACTGAAAACTACTTACACAATATTTTCCTTCATCTGACGTGTACATTGACTTGGCAATCTCTGCAAACACTGTGCATGCTGGCACACAGTTGTGTGCACACTCAGCCTCTCATAGGGTAACACATTCCACGCACTTCTAAGCAGTACAATATAAATGGTAAATACACATGCACAACACATGGATTTTTACAAGGTTCGGAAAGATGCCTACGTCCCCGGAATAGTGCTTATAAATGCTTTGTACCTATTCAATAAACTACTTTAATTGCACCTATAGCTGGGAGCACCAACACCCAGTTTTCCCAACATACAATTGAGAAGGCACCGACGGTGCCAATACAGTTAGTAGTACCCATTGTAAGGGAGCACCCACTAGCGATGTTTATCACCCACTAAACACCTCTTACAGAGTTAAATCAATAATAATGGGCTTATGTAGATTGCCCTACAATCAAGCTTAGGTTAGCATGCATTCTCAACAATAAATTCCTACTGCTAGAGAACATACATCATCGCAAACAGTAATGACAAAGTAAATGTAGGGTTAGAAAATCTCATAACCCTTGTCTGGTGTTCACAGAGATGTCTCAGAGCATTGTCTTTGCAACTGGAATATTCAACTCCCCTTTAGAGTAGGAGACTTGAGTTTTCAAGTGAGCAACACAAGCACGGGACGTCACAAAGCTTCTCCCTTGTCTTCTTCTACTTAAAGCACATAGAGGCTTAAACCTTAACTCACTTCTCTCTTCTTTTCCCCTTTTCTTAGCTCTCACTTAATAACTTACAATAATGCTTCAACAACTCTTCTGCAGCCACCTTTAATGGTGTAAAAGTTAACTTCCATTAAGCTACAACTCTCATTTAAGGGCAAGCCAACAAGGGGGAAGCTTCCTCTCTCAAAATCGTGAGTTTCTTCATCCCAAACTCAGTTCTAGGGCTTCCAATGCATAGAGCATAAAAAAAATTAAGAAGGTAGCAACTTGAATTGTCCAATCTGGCCTTGTGGATAAAAAATTATGGCCATTTGAAGTTGGGCCAATGAGAAAGCCCCAAAAGAAATCTATCAAGGTGGCGTGCGTAGGGGTGTCAAAACCTAGCCCGAACCGATAAAACTGTCCGAAACAACAAAAAAAACTCTGACCGAACCAAACAGATCCTTATTGGATTGGCTTTGGACTGAGGTATGTTGTGACCGACTAAAACCGGTGCATACCGAACTGACCAATAACCAAGCCGAAATCGAACTGAATGAAATCGATAAAAAAAAAACGTGATTATGAGGTTATAAATAGGTGAATTGATATATATCCACTTTTTACAATATTAGTGATAATATTTTTTGTTGTGAGGGGAATTATTACAAATCAATGAATATGTGGTTATAAGTTGTAACAATGCTTCCATTGATCTCCTTGTTCACTATACAAAATTAGTTGGATAGTTAAATGAATGATTAGATAATAGAGTTCATTTTGTGAGTTCAATATTAGTTATCTTCTTAGTAATTAGTTATCTATTGATTTCAATATTAGTTACCTTTCCCTTATAGTGATAAACCATAATTTAGTAACAAATGTAAAGTGTTTTCGTCAAATCTTTCGTGACTACAGGTTATGAATGTAAGATTTCATTATGGTTCAAGCCCGATAATAAACCGATCTAAACCGGTATTAACCCGATATTGAAAAACCAAAACCGAAACCGACCAAAAACCGATGTTCCTTAACAGATTGGTTTTGGTCTCCCTCATTCCTAGACCGAAACCGAACCTAATTGACCGTTTGACATCCCTAGCGGGGCGTATGTCAGCCGTCAGATCAATTCTCAATAGGCGCCTAAGATATGGACCGTGGGATGCACATAATGGATCTTTATTCTTGATCGTTGGATTGGAAAGGGCGTTGACGCGGCTAACATGCTGATGTCATCCATAGAATGTTGTCGATCTCCCATTGACTGAAGCTTCCATATTCCTTTTAATTACTTCAAGCCCCCTCCGATCTAATGAACATATGTTGAAACTCCCTTTGACCCTTTGTCCAAAACTTTCCAAAATTACACAAAGGACCCTCATTTAAAAAAAAATGCTGAGAAACCCCGACCAAATCGAGAGCAAATTCCAAACCAAAATTTGGATTTTCCATATCAGTTCGCAGAAAAGTCCATAACTCTCTCATCTAGATTTGGATTGAGTCGAAACGAAAAGGGTATGGAGCACAACTCGAATGTCTCCAAACTTCCAGACCACCCCATCAATAGACTCGGTCAAGAAAAAAGACCAAAATGACCCTGAACATTGCAGAAGCCATAACTTCTTCATCCGATATCGAAACAGGACGAAACCGAGTGTGTTGGAAAGCATTTTTTATGCTGGCAAGGAGCCATATAGGATCTGTCTTCCAAAGAATTCATTTTCAATTCCGAAAATGCCCCCTAGTGGAATTAATCCAAAAATGCCAGTTTTTTGCCCGGATATCCGCACCACCTACCATGGATGAAATAAACCACTCAAACATCATCACACACTACATCTCATCACTGCCATGTCATCATAGCTGGCCACGCCATCATTGTCATGTGGTCGAGGTTGCCAACAAGGACAACCAAAAAACAACATGTTTACCATCCATAGCACATCTAGAAGTTATGGTAGCTGTGAACTAATTATATTAAGCTAACTAAAAGCCCATTTTCCCCATCCTTAATATTGTCACTTTTTCACAAAGACAAACTTGATTGTACATAATTTCTAGCCTAACAAACCTATGTAAGACCTTTTTACCCTTTATTGCTCGAACTTTTCTTAATGACATAAACACCAACAGAAAAATGCAACCCAAGTGTATGAGGAAAAATATAAATCTGGCCTGCAATACACTATGCTAAGCTTAGGAGTTCAACTCTTTCCTTCTTGCCTTTCGTTAAGATGCCCATTGGTGGTATCATCTCCTTCTTTTCTTTATTTCAATAAGGCAATTTATTGTTTTATTAAAAATAAAATATGAAGGGAAATTACAAAGGAGCTATTTTGATATTTTTGTACTTTCTTCATCATTTTGCAGTTGCTTGAGGCAGCTTGGTGCCTTACAAACATAGCAGCTGGGGAACCAGAACAAACAAAAGCTTTATTGCCTGCATTACCTTTGCTTATTGCTCATCTTGGAGGTTTGTGTTTCTTTCTCGTTTATCTTCTTATATTGCCATAATGATTTAGTCGCTTTGTCCTTTTAACAAATTACTATATAGTCTTAAACTTTAATCCCAGATTTCTTGGATTCTATATGTGATAATATGAAAGATAGTTTCCGTTGGGATACATCATTCGTTTGATTCAAAATTGACTCTTGCATGATATTAAAGTAATTACCGCAATTTAATGAGGCATCTATTGAGACAACTGATCTTGTCAAATGAAGAAGAGATTGGACTCACGAGAGACCACTTTGTTCAGGTTTTAGTCTCAAAATAATGTGGATTTAAACTGTGGCCCTAGATAAGATGGTACAACATAATAAGTCTTTGTTTATGATGATAGGGTGATGCATTGAAAATTAAATAACATAGGATTTCTATTATGGGACGATAAAAATTTTCCTCCCCTCAGGGAAAGAACCTTTTTACACACCTGACTATGTTGGAAGAAGTGGATGCCTCTTTGTATTTGGGTGAATAAAAATTCATTACCAAAAGGAGAGAGCTACAAGGAAGTCCTTAGAGAACGGAAGAAGAAAAAGCATTACAAAACTAAAAATAAAAAGGAAAGAAAAACCCATCCCTTGGGGAGAGGAGATGGAGGGCTGCAACAAGGAGAGGGAGGCCCCAGGAGACAACAATAAGTCTGTTCCTTGGGGAATCAGCACACCAAGAGTAGACCATAGCTCACTTGCTTCTGACATCAAAAGTGATGGAGTCCCATCTCTCAAATCTACTAGAAAGATCTAAAGGGTGGAGGTCCATTTTCTGAGATTTCACTTCATCCAAATATGGTTAATGATGGCACCAAGGCAAGCTTGCCCACCACATCAAAGATCTTGTACAAGGGAGAAATCTAGGGAAGTAAAGGGATTGCAACATCAGCATTTGACTTGTAGGCTGTAGCAATGAGAATTGTGACATGACACAATGGTGAATAATGTAATGGTGGTAGCAGTGATTGTGGATGCTATTATGAGATGCTAACAATGTTCAGTAGGAATTTTGTTCCTTTTTTTTTTCCGTAGTAATGAGATTTAGAATAAAGATGATTAATGATGATGAATGATGATGATACTATCAGCAGCTATGGTTGTTACTAGTGAGATTTTATCAACTTATGGTAGGAGCTTCTTTATCTGTTGTCTACAATCTACATGTATTAACATGTCAAGAAAGGTGTACCTGTGGTTTCTTTTGATATGTTTTCTTGTCATCTGGTTTACGGTTTCCTTGTAATCAGGTTTATTCACTTCAAATTTATCCTGTATCATTTTGCTAATGCTGTTGCCTTTTCTTGTTCTATTTTATTTTCCCCCTCTAACTTTGCTTATCATGTAGAGAAGAGTTCCATGCCTGTTGCTGAACAGTGCGCTTGGGCATTGGGGAATGTTGCTGGTGAAGGAGAGGAGCTGAGAAATATTTTGTTAGTTCAAGGAGCCTTACCACCACTTGCAAGGATGATGCTGTCAAATAAGGGTTCAACAGCGAGGACAGCTGCTTGGTCCTTGTCAAACCTAATCAAGGTTCTGAACTCTTTGCTAAATATAAGGAATCAATATTTAATGCTTTTGAAGTAAAAGCATATATGATTCTGGTATGCCCATGACTGACTGGATGTGCCTTCTCTGTGCAAATGTTTGATATGTTTAACTTCTTGTGGATTGTTTTACTTTACAAATAACATCCTTTCTTGAAGAAATGAGTGGTGTTATGTATGATTATATAGTAATGGATCCTAGCCCAATATGATTTTACACCCATTGGTAATTGGGTGAATCCATTAGCATGTTAATAAATATTATTGTTGTTCTAGTGCAAGTGGAATGTGGATAGGAAGAAATTTGGGTAAATGAAGAAAGTTAAAAGACTCATTTACTGGTCGAGGTAGTATGCTTCAAAAAGAGAAGAATTCACATGGCTTTCGGTTATTTTGAAAAGGACTATGAATAGTGAAGATATGTTACCCTTGAATTCAGCATAGGAAGGTCCCATCAAATATTTTTATCCCTTGTTCTATTAGTCTGTTTCAATCACCTGAGAAGGATCCACATATGTCTCAAAAGTTCATTTTTTGCTTTCCAAATGCCCCAAACAATTACCCATAAGAAATTTAAGCCTCTCAGCCCTTATCTGCATGATTGGGATACCATATCTTTTATCACAAAGAAAATACCCTCTGTCTGCAGACAAGCTATACCTCTAGTAAGTGGGAATCTCTTTCTGAAACACTATTGGGAAAGGGCAGGTGTATATTGACCAAGGGGCATTTCTTATGGCTTAAAATAGAAGAGACAACCACTTATGCACATGGCTTCTAGATATGAGATGAATATGGCCAGAATACCATCCTTGTAGAAAGTTCACAGAAAGAATAAGTTTGGTCTATTAACTGATGAGGAAAATGAGTTTGACCAAGAGCTAGGGTTGCAATTGGGTGAAGCTGTAATTTAGAAGTAGATGTGGTATGTTTAATTAGAATTTCTTGTTGGGGTTAGGAGCAACTACAGTTTGCAGGATATAGGTAATCGACCATAAAATTGTTTTGAGTTTTGGGCCTTTTGGAAGATTGATTCAGTGAAAAGCTTGGGGTTGATGTGAGATGTTGCCCTGGTGACAGCTTAGATTGGGAAAAAAAGAAGAAGAAGAAGAAGATTAAAAAGAAAGTGATTATAAAGAAGAAGATGAAGGAATGGAGTGAATGTACAGAATTGGAAATTGCGATAAGGTGTGGGATTTATGATTGTGGTTGAGGTTATATGGTGAGAGAGAGAGAGTATATGGGATGTGATTGTAGGTGCCAACGATATTTTCCTTCTTCAGCTGGTTGAAATTTAAATGTCCTTTGATTCAGTTCTGGGTTTGTTTCAAATTGATTTATGGAGGGTATTTCTTTGATTTTTCTTGGTTTATTAGAATTTTGGAAGATTTGGTGCAAGCAAGGTAGGATTTCAGTTATACGGAAAGAAAATGAGGAAGGAGAAGGCGGTGTCTGGTCAGGCACATTCTCTGTATGACCAGTTGACCATGACATGTAGCATATTCCTCTAGAACTCAAGGAAATTATTCATGCACCCAGAACAACAAGGCAGATCCTATATTTATTTCAAATAGAGATATCTAATGTATTTAGCCCCCCTGATTCTTGGTGGTTAGGAGAACGTATCTTATGATGATCAGGGTCTGCACTTCAGTTTTTCTCATGTACTTTCCTCATTTTTGTGATTTCCATATGAAAGTCTACTCTACAGTGCATGTGACATTAGGGCTATCGCTATCCTTGTAGTTACAGTTAGCACTTCACATTTCTGTTTTGAATCTTTATGTTCATAGAGGTCGGAATGATGCATGTGTTAATTTGGATATTTATGTTCGTAGAGCTTAGATGGATCATCTTGTGCTTTAGTGATTGCCTTCTTGAGGAAACCGTAAGGAGAAAAAATAAGGATCTTTTCTTGTATTGCAACTTTTGCATGTTATTGGGACCCACAACAGTTATACATTGCCCTATAGTAGATTCCTTTCATTTCTTCATGCAGTGACTTCACATTAATATTCTTTTGCTTTATAGATTATTTGTCTAATTGTGGAATTGTATTGTTGAGGATACCTATTAGTGGATCTGAATGCCTTAGTCTTTTATTTGTAGGGACCTGGTCCTAAAGCTGCAACGGAGCTCATAAAAATTGATGGCGTACTGGATGCAATAATCTGGCACTTGAGAAAAGGGTAAGAAAAAAGCTGTTTTTATCTTTTTGGAGTTAGAATGATTTCTGATGGCTTTAGTTGGAATTAACAGGTGTGAGAACCAATATCACCTTAGGGGTTATGAGCCAAGTTGAGCACTATGACAGTTTGCGATTACTAATAGGTTGTAAAGGGTAATTGGGTTAGAGAACAATCCAAGGGGAGGACTGTGATAGTCAGTTGTGATGGTTTAAAAGAAAGAAATGCTGTGGATCCTGTAGTGCTAAGAAAGAAAATGGAATGCAATGAACTATAGGAAGAACATAATCACTAGCATAAAATAGCATAAAGCAGCAAAGGTTGACCACAGAGAAGAGCCCAAGGTGTTACCACAGACAATGAATAATCTTTCAATTCCTTGAACAAAACTCTGAATTACGGTGGCTGTGCGAACTTTTCCTACTCTACTATAAATGTCATTATTTGATTACTAATCAAACTAAGCCCCACAATGTGATTTTAGTCAGTATTTTTTAATCCCACCATTGGTTGACCCATTTTTCAAACATTTGAAACTATCAACTTAAGAAATATTACTTATTACTAAATTAAACTGTTAAATTATGGTTGTAAGGATATTTGGGTATGCCTTGTAGTCTTATGTAGTAGGCTGTAATATATGTAAGGGCACCTATGTAATTTTACAGGCTTTAAGTCAATGTCAACATAGAGTAGAGTGGATTGAATTTTCACTCTAACTCATTCTCCTGATATCTCTCTCTTTTTGTTCTCTTCTTCTTCTCCTTCTCCTACCTTTCCATCTCCTTCCTTCTTTCTTATTTAAGGCTACAAGCTAATTTGGCATCATGGTTCTAAATCTCAGACAAAACCAGAGGTTACAAGCTAACTTGGTATCCTACCTACCTTTCCATCTTCTTCCTTCTTTCTTAGTTAAGGCTACAGGCTAACTTGGTGTCCTACCTTTCTGTCTACTGATTTTAAAACTTCTTGATTCCAAGGTTGATCTTCATAACTCCAACTTTGAGTTAATCCCTACTCTTGTCTCATCAACCAAAACATTATCATCAGCAAAAATCATATACCATGGAGCCTTGTCTTGGATGTTCTTGGTTAAATCATTCATAATAAGCAAACAAGTAAGGGCTTAAAGCTGATCCTTGCTGTATCCCAATTGTAATTGGGAATTCATTGCCTTGAACTCCCAAAGTTCTCACACTAGTCATCGCTTCTTTGTATATATCTTTAATTATATCCACATATTTGCTTGACACCCTTTTCTTTTCTAATACATGTCATATTCTCTCTCTAGGGACTCTGTCATAGGATTTTTCTAGGTCAATAAAAACCATATGGAGATCTTTCATGCAAGGTCTAAATCGTTCCATGAGCCTCTCGAGTAAGTAAATAGCCTATGTCGTGGATCTACCTGGTATAAAATCAAATTGGTTCTCCGAGATAGTAGTTCTCTTCTCAGGTGGGCTTCAATAGCCTTATCCCACATTTTCATAGTATGGCTCATTAGACTTATGCCTCTATAGTTATTGTTGCTTTGAATATCACCTTTGTTTTTGTAGATCGGAACTACAATGCTTCTCCTCCAATCATCCGGCATTTTTCTTGTGCTCATAATCTTGTTAAAAAGATTGGTTAACCAAGATACCTCACATAATCCTAAGCTCTTTCACACTTATATAGGGACCTCATCAGGGCCTAGCATCTTGTCTACTTTCATCTTTTATTAACATCAACCACTCTAACCTTTCGTATATATCTATGGCGTGTGACGTCTTGATGAGTATTGCAGTCTTCTTGGCCACTCCTACTCTAAATGTCTTCATTTAGTCGGTCAGAAATATACTTTTCCTGTCTCTTCTAATGTCCTCATCTCCTACCAGTACTCTACTATCATCACTTTTAATACATCTCATATGGTCGAAATCTCTACTCTTCCCTTCTCTCGTTTTATCTATTTTGTAAATAGTTTTTTCCCCTTCTTTTGTGTTATGTTATTATACAGGTCATCATATTTTTTTGCCCTTAGTATCCCCACAATCTTCTTAGCTTCGATTTTGGCGACATTATACCTCTTTAGCCCTTTGTCATGTCTTAAAGCTAGCTTTCTTAGTTTGAATGGCTGCCTGGACCTCATCCCAGCACCAAGTCTTCCTAGGGGCCTAACGAATACCCTTTGCTTCCCCTAGAGCATCTTTAACAACCTTCTTTATATAGGACGTCATCTCGTTCCACATCGTATTAGTATCTCCCTCAAAGTCCCAGTTTCCTTATTTGACCATTTTATCAGTAAATGCATTTGGAGAATCTTCTTTTAATCTCAAATAATACAGTGAATATTCTTTTTGTATTTGCACGATTTATTTTCTAAGGCTCCCTTTTTATCTATCTAAAATATTTTTCAGGAATTTTTTTAAAAGCCAAAGGAAATTGTATAAAAATGTGAAGAGGCTATTTTGCCGAAATGTGATTAAAAAAAAAAAAAGTTTAAAATATTCCACATCTATTTTATGTAAATGGCTTCCTGAGATAATTGGTGATGTCATTGTCAATGATACAATTGCTATCCATGGAGGTCACTACGCGATCATATGGTTGGATTTTTTTCCTCAGTCAGCCACACCTAAATATGCTAACTTCATTTACAATCAAGAAGAACTAAAACAACTAGGAAAACAGAACAAATTTTCTAAGTACAAAATTTCTAGGAAAGTTGTCCCTTTGGAAGGCACCTACAAGTTTCTATATATCAATCTCTGTCCAGCGTTTCTGTGAGCATCTGCAATATCTCGCATGAAATTAATTTAATGGCACTCCACTGATGCTGATACTGCAGTGCTTACTTTGCTAATACAATATAATTATATTGTGTCTATATTGTCCTGCAATTTCTCATTGTTAGTGCATTTACTCCTGAGATTTCTATAATTAGCCATGACTATGTTATTTTGTCAAATTTAGGGATGAAGAGTTGGCCACTGAAGTAGCATGGGTAGTTGTATATCTTTCAGCTCTTTCAAACATTGCTACCAGTATGCTGGTAAAGAGTGATGTTGTTGAACTACTTGTTGGGAAACTGGCAACATCAGGCAGTTTACAGTTGCTCATTCCGGTAACAGGCATTTACAAATAAATCAACTTAGTTTAATGTGTTCATTTTGCTAAAGTTCATGTGATGGCCACTATTACTAATTACAATAAAGCCTGTGAAGGCCATTATCTGCATTCAATTACAATATGTCATATGCTTGCCTTATTTTTTTTGTAAGTTGTGGATATTGCATCAAGTACCATGGCAATGTAATAATGTTAATGGGTATCAATTAGTGAATTTTCTTTTTCTTGTTTGTGATTTCTATGAGTACCAGAACCATATTCTCCTGATAGGCTTATAGCCACTATTACTAATTACAATAAAGCCTGTGAAGGCCATTATCTGCATTCAATTACAATATGTCATATGCTTGCCTTATTATTTTTGTAAGTTGTGGATATTGCATCGAGTATCATGGCAATGTAATAATGTTAATGGGTATCAATTAGTGAATTTTCTTTTTCTTGTTTGTGATTTCTATGAGTACCAGAACCATATTCTCCTGATAGCATAGTTGTCACGGCGACAAGGCGAACTAAGGCGTTGGAGGGTTGTCTAAGCGCTTAGGCGAGAAGGCGCCAAAAAAGACGTTACTATTTTTTTAATATATCTATAATATCTAGTATAACTGTATAACAATGATATACTTAATTTTAAATTGCTTGTAAAAAATCAAGCCTTTAAGTTATATCAAAATACAAGAAGCACGACTTTAAGCAACATCAAGGGAAAAAAGTGCACACTTTAAGCAACATCAAGAGACAAGAATCAACATTCAACATGAAATTCATATCAATGCAAATTGCAAAGTGATATATTTTCTAACATGAGAAAACACAACAAAAAATAAAAAAATTATTCATAAAAAAAAAGCTATAAATAAAACAAAAGGCATAAGTGCATAACAACATATAATTCCTAATGAAATATTATAAATAATATAATATTTAACTATTTAAGTATGTAGTTAGATATACTTACCTCTATGATGCCCAAAACGAGATCCACAAAGTCCATCATAGACCATGAGTCCATGAACCATGATATTTTAATGTTTAACCCCCTGTCAATCAATACATATAAGTTAGTGATACTAAAACACTAAGCAACAAGAAAACCTTGTTCCTTAATATATGAGTCATGACTCATGATAGGTGATAGGCTATGGGTTCCAATCCTACCTGGGGAGAATTAAAAACACCTAATGGAAATTGAGAAACATAAAAATAAACCAAAATGCTAAACTTTAGTAAGCTTTAAAGTATAAATTTTAAAACAACAAAATAAACCATCAAGCTAAACTTTGTTCTTGTTTAATCATAATCAAGTTAACAAATCAACATCTACTTCTTCTCCCTCCTGTTGTTGTTGACTCATAGAATCAGTTGGCCCATCACCAAAGTCTTCTTCAATATCTTCATCATCACGCACCACATCGTGGACCTCTTCTTCAACTTCATCATCTGATGATTCCTCAATAGTGGCCCTTCCCCTACCACGACGTGTGTAGCAAATATTGGCTACACTTGTTGATCCTTGAGCCCTCCTAGGTAAATTACGACCCCCCACCGATGTAGATGCACCAACTGCTCTATCAACATCTCCCCATGTGAGGTCGTCTCCAGGATGGACTAAATCTCCATCTTCTTGATCCCCTGTTATCCATTCACTACTCCAATTCATTTCATCAAGAATTAATGGATCACAATTGCTGCCCTTTTCCCTTCTTTCTTGGAACCTTGAATGAAGCCGACGATTATATTGGATATAGACTAGATCATTCAAGCGCTGATGTTCTAGTCTATTCCTCTTCTTGGTGTGAATCTGAATCCATAAATACTCTTTATTTAAGTCAAGAAATAGATGTAAAAAATATAATTACAAACTAATAAACAAAATCATATGTACAAAATCAAATGTGCTCCAATTGCGCTCACAACCGGAAGCGGAGCAACAAAGGCCTAATATGCGTATTGCATATTGTTGAAGCACAGGGGCCGAAGATCCATGTGTTTGCAACCAAAAGACTATATATAAGGAAAAAATTAGATACACATATTGTTAAATACTTATTAAAATTAAAAAAAAAAAAATACTTAGTACTTACTAGGATCCAATGCTCCTTCACCGGCTATCCGTTGTTTAAAAGCCAAACTCCTTGAAAAGCTACCTTCACATTTTCTGTACATTTGAGACTCACGTATGATCTTGTCTTGCACAATTAAGTCGGGCACCATTCTTTCAATAACTGACATGAATGTATCTTGTATTTTACATGATTCTTCAAAAGGGAGTCTCTCATCATTGATGTAGTCAAAATATTTGCTAGCATTTAGGTAAAAGCCAGTAGCATATAAAGGTCGATCCATTTGGACCTCCCAACGATCGTCAATAATTGCTAACACCTTCTTCCATGACCGTTCTTTGTTGGCAAAATTTACTTTTATCTTTTTTTTTGCTATTGCCATTGCCAAATAAACTTCAGGCAATGCAGGCCTCTCATCACCATCTACTAACCTCAAGACAACTAAAATTGGTTGGGATGCTCTTAAGCAATCTAGTACACTGTTCCAGAATGTTTGTGCAAGTATTGTCTCAAGTACTTTCTCACCTGCCTCTGTCTTGGACAACTTAGAACTATTCCAATCATCAGATACAAATAATTGCTTCAAGGCATCCTTGTTCTTGTACAAACTTTGTAGTGTCAAGAATGAAGTAGCAAATCTTGTAACTCCAGACCTCACCAGATCTATTCCATTTGTCTTTTTCCTCAAAGCATTAACAAGTTTGTAATGTTTGTAGATAAAACTTGTCATTGTTTTTGCCCTCTCTATTGTTGTTTTATAAGCTTTCAACTTGCAAATGTCCTCTAACATGAGGTCCAAACAATGAGCTGCACAAGGAGTCCAATAAAGCTTACTCCGTTTTTCCATCAACATTCTACCAGCTGCAACATAATTAGCTGCATTGTCTGTAACTACTTGTACCACATTATCCTCCCCAATTTCTTCAATTTTACTATCAAGTAGCTGAAATAACATGTCTGCATATTGAGACTCACTAGATACATCTACAGAGCCCATAAAATAAGTCCCCAATGGACAATTGACAAGGAAATTAATCAAGTGTCTACCTCTCTTGTCAGTCCACCCATCAGACATAAGAGTGCACCCGTGCCTTTTCCAATAATCTTCATATTTCTTCTTGATACAGTCAATCTGAGCTGTTTCATCCTGTAGCAAGGGCACTCTCAACTCATGGTAAGAAGGGGGCTTATATCCTGACCCAAACTGTGCAATGGCTTCAACCATCTCCTCAAAGCTCCTTAACTTGACAGTATTGAATGGGATGCCAACTTCATAAAACCATTTTGCAACATATGCATTAGTTTTCTTTCTGTCTGCATTTGATCTTAAGCTGCTTTGTATTGTTGTCTGGGTAGAACCTTTACACCTCCTCTCACCAACTATTTCTTCAGGAGTCCGTCTAAGATAAGAATCTATCGGACCCTTTATTGCCACTTGTGTAATAACATTAGCTTTATTCCTTTTGGAAGATGTCCCAGAACTTGGTACAAGGTTCTTTATTGAGGAGTCTATAGTTGGGGGCCTCGGTACACCAGACTGGAGTTGCCCTCCACTTTCTATCTCTTCAGGAAAATCCTCTCCCTCCTGATGACCAACAGAATAATCCTCATCAAATACATCAGGCTTCCTCTTCTGATTTCTCATGATAGCTTCATGCATCTCTCTAGCGATTGCTGCAGTTGTCTTTGGGCACTTTGATATATCTCCATACCCACCAATTAAATGTTGCTTAAGCCTTTTGATTTCTCCTATGGCATCTTTTCCACAAAGTGTACATCGCACTAAGTTCTTATCATTAAGATCTGGCCAATATCCATACTTCCACCCGGGGTCTTTTGATTTGGCCTTCCTAGTTGGATCTTTGCTTGGATCATATGTTGATGCGCCAGTGCTAGCAGATGGCCCGCCACTACCACTAGTAGCCATATCTATTTGAATAAACTACAACACTACACAAACATAAGGAACAACAACAAGAGAAACTAAGTACCAAAAAATAAGAAAAAGCATAGCACTCTACAATGCACTTTACAATCTAAAAAATAATAACTAATGCACAACAATAACAATCATGCAATCATAAATTCATAATACAGAATTACAGATTACAGTCTATGTATACCTGCAGGGGAAAAAAAAAAGGAAGCACTAGCAGAGTAGCAGAGAAGAAGAAGAAGAAGCATAGAAAGAACCGGCAGCCTCCATAAGAAGCATTTGAGAACATCAGAGGGGGAAAANCCCCCCTTATTTTTCTCTTGTTTCCTTTTGTCTACATTGTTTTTTTGGGTGGTAGAAGCTGTCTGGATTTGGGGGTTGCTTTTGCTTGTGTTGGTTGTAGTAGGGGGCTGGTGGTGCTTTTGTTTCCCTTTTTGGTGGTCAGCAGTGGTTTGTGGGCTCCCTGTGTCTTGTTTGGAGATTTTTAGCCATTTCTGGCTCTTTCTTTTCCTCTTTGCCTCTCTGTGTCTCTTTCTCTTTATATTATATATATATATATATATATATATATTTGCATTGTGCTTTAACCCCCCCCCCCAAAAAAAAATCATGACATAAATAGGTATGATTCCAAATGTTGCAGAATAAAATCTCTAATGAACTAACTATTAAGTGACCCTCTTCCCTCAACCTAATTTGCATGCATTATCAGTTGGCAGATCCTGAGCCTGTTGTCAATATAATTAAAACATATAGAGTAGTTAATGAGTCTTGTGTGGACATGGTGGTGGGGGTCCTGTTGACTCACATTTAGTTTTCATCTCAAAGAGACATGCATCTGAAATTATCTCCAGATAATTCTGTTCTTCGGTTCTTCCATTTCTTTGCTTTTCATTTTTTTTTTCCTGAAGAAGGGTAAATTTATTCCTTCATTTCTTTTTAACAACAATATTCTTCTCATGTAGGTCCTGCGAAGTCTTGGTAATCTTGTTTCAGGTGATACTTACACAACTACTGTTGTTCTTGTGGCTGGGCATGCTGTTACAGGTTAGCGAATCACTTCTGCTTGCTTGGATGCAAAACTGTAATTTTCTTTAATAAATTGCTATGGAAGTGCTGGACAAATAATTAAATTTTGCAGATAATATGATATCTGCACTGATTAAATGTTTGAGTAGTGAGCACCGGGTCTTGAAAAAGGTATCTTTTCTAATCTTTGGTTCTTACACTATTAATGTTGTCGTCCACCCTAGATAAAGCCTTCTGCAATTGATGTAGGAGGGAGCTTGGTTTTTATCAAACATAGCAGCTGGTTCCCTTGCACACAAGCAGTTGATATATTCTAGCGAAGCAATTCCATTATTGTTGCATCTTCTTTCAACAGCACCGTTTGACATAAGGAAGGAAGTAGGATATGTACTGGGCAACTTATGTGTTGCTCCAACAGAGGGTGTTGGACGGCCATTTGTGATTTTGGAGCACTTGGTCCCACTTGTTGGTAGAGGTTGCCTTCCAGGATTTATTAATTTGGTGAGATCTGCTGATGCCGAGGCTGCAAGACTAGGACTTCAGTTCTTGGAGCTTGTAAGTGAATCTGTTTTCTCATCCATCAAAAAATTTTTTATATTTTTTTTATTATTATTATTTTACTTGATAAAATTTTGTGTATTATTTGGTTTTTTTTTTGGGTTATATGTTTGACTGGTCTGACTGTTTTGGTTTTGTGGTTATTTTGCTCTGACTCTCTTACCAAATAAGTTTCGTCTGCTAAGAACTTGTTCCTCCCCCTTCCCCCTCCTTCTCTTGGGGTGTGTGAGAAGTACTAGTTATCATGTTTCTTACCCTCTGCATTACCTATATATTTGTTCTTCTGCCTACCAGAACATTGTGGGCCTACATCCATCCTTCATCTTCCTAGCGTATACCAATATTGGGGCCTGTTATGTTGAACCCTATTCCTCAATTCTGCCCTATGCAGGGTCATATTCTGTATCCTTCATGTATTTTTTACTTTGCCTCCTGCTGTTTACATGTGGAATTCAGGCATTTTCTGAACTTGAAAGGACCACAAAAAATTGGAAGAGAAAGGGAAAAAGGTTTTTTTTTTTTGGTGGGGTGTGAAAAATGGATGGACATTGGCTTGGAAGCTAGAGGTGCTAGCCTGTTTCTATAATCCTGGTGAATTTTGTCCTGCCGCGGGTCTGACTAAATATTACGGGTACTCGTTGGGTTAACTGATGCCATACTCTTTGTATATGGTCTTTGGAAGCTCTTTATGTGCTTTGAACTTTACAGTGGAGTATAGAGATAAAGCCCTAATTTGTTGTATATGGTATTAATACCTCCACATCGGATCATCTCCTGGCCAAGACCATCATAATTTTCTACACTATTTGACATATTGTCAGCAGATTAATCTAGTACACGGCAGTCATTCTGCCCATGACTGAAAAATTCTTGTTGCGAAAATGTGGTGAAAATTTTATTTAATCAGTTTGATTGTCTAACTATTTAACCTTGTACTAAATGTGGTAGTTGTACTTTTCAGATGGAATCTCTATTTTCCTTCTTAAAACCAAGTTATTGGTTGCAAATGTAGTAAAATTTAATAACCAGATATGTAATGTCTTGGAGTTATTTAATATGTTAGGTAATGATTTCAAAAGTTCCCATTTTGGTTTTGATTTGATTTCACTTCCCTTCCCTTTATTTCCCTCGCAGCCAGAAGAAGCCTAAAGGTTTTTTCCTACTATTTCAGTGAATCTCACCAACTATATCACTTCACTTCCTCTTAGTGACATTTGTTTTGCTTCTTTGGTTATATGGATCTGTAATGGTCCTGAACTGTCCTGGTAAAAAGACACGAAGAATTGTTTGATTTCGGAAGACATGACCTTGTCCAGTCTGTGCATCAGAAGTCAGAACAAACCCAATCCAAGTTTTAGGTTCTACTATTATCATTTAAGTTCCTTCCGTGTTCTATCTATGAAAAGGTCACATGTGGTATTAGCTGTTTTGGCCGACTATGGTTAACTGGATTGTGCTCATGATTTCATCTTGAACTTGCAGGATCAGTCCCATCTTGCATATAGAGTACATACTACTTGAACTCAAAAGTACCTCAGATCAATAACATGAGACTTTCCGGAGTCTTCCCAGGTTCATGAAATAAACAACAGAATTACTAAGGGCCCTGATCAATTTTTCGCAGTGGGGATACTGAAATTTTTCTGAAACTTAGCCAAATTGCAGACATAAACCAGGGATTTAGCCATTCACAATATAAAAGCAAAGGTTTATTTCATGCACATAGGAATAGCATTGTCAGTACTGTGATAACCTCCCCCTCCCCCCCCCCACCCCCACACACACACACACAAAAAAAAGGGTACTGTGATAACAAATTTTTAATATTGTTTGGCTGGGTGGGTAGGTATATGATTTGGAATGCAGACATATTGAAGATCTGGGAATTTTGAGAGCCATTTTGAAGATCTTCCTGAAACACACTTGAAAACTCCATTGTGCAGGTCATGAGAGGGATGCCCAACGGTGAAGGACCAAAGCTTGTCGAGATAGCGGATGGAATTGAAGCTATGGAAAGATTTCAATTTCATGAAAATGAAGAACTGAGAAACATGGCAAATGGATTAGTTGATAAGTACTTTGGTGAGGATTATGGGCTTGATTAGTAGAAAGTGTGGCCGAGAATCACAGGTTTGCAGCTCCTGACCTCTGGCTGTGTATTTGTGTAAGTCCTCTTTTTGCTGAAGGTTAGCATTGGAAATCCCTGTGGAAATTAAACAAAACATGGTGTTGGTCACTGGTATCATTGATATGGCTCATCATGGCTGAAGAATTATGTTTCAAGAAAATTAATTCATGATATAGCATAACTTGCAGTCTGTAGTGGAGTTGATCAAACCATTTCGTTTTAACGGATTGGAGAGATCCACTCTGAGTCCTATCCCAGCTTTACCTGCCAAAAAAAAGGTGTTCAATTAGTAAGAGAAGAAAGATCACAAGTGAGGCTGCACCAAAGCTTTCCCCAAACAGAGGGGGAGGGGGTGGGAAGGAAAGAGGCAGTACTGAAGCTTGACTGTTAATCAATTCTTCCCCCATTCTTATGGTTGATCAGTTACAAACGCCAGGTTTTCTATGCAGGAGAATGATACCGGCAGCTCAGTTCAGGCAAGAATGACACCTCCAGCCCGGGTCAATACAGGATGCCAGTTCAGGATGCAGGTATCATCTCTCCTGCGTAGAGAACCTTAGATGTTTTCCTCTTGTGCTAGTGTTGAGGTGAACTCTTTCTGAAGAACTTGTGAAAATCCATTATTTGTAGTGGCATCTCGGGAATGTTGTAAATTAAGAATTCTCATATATCCAGATCCAGACTGGCTTCAGCAAAAGTTGGCTTTGTTATGTATCCCAAAAACATACTTGTTAGTCACTTTATTTGATTGATGCCTTTTAATGTTCTTTATTGTGGTTGTCATTTACAGAATCTCTTAGATGATGTCTTTAATGATGCCATTTTGCTGAGGTCAGTTTGAACCTCAGGTGGGCCATTTCACTTTTTATGAATGACAAAAGAAAACTGTCATAATTTCATAACATATAATTTGCGATCTATGTATGGGTCAGGAGACTCAGGACATGTCGCTTGCACCCAACTTTTAAGGATTTGGGATTTTGGATTTTGGATTTTGGATTTTGGATTCTATGCTCTTTGTCTTTGGGTCCTCATTGAATTATCCAAGCTAGGATGACTGGCCCTAAATCTCTATTTGTGGAGTCCATTATGGCCATACATGCCTGATGTGCTGTTTTGCTCTTGTTTTATGTATTGCGTGTCTTATGTCAAAGCAGATGTGGAAATTTTCTTTATTATGGCCGACAACTCCTTTTCCCTTTCCTTCTCTTTACTCGATGAGGGTTTTCCTTCGCTTATTGAATAATAATATATTGTTTTGCTGCTATTGGCTTCATGGTTTAAGGTGTCATATCAGTATCGGTCGGTCTTTGGTATGAGCGATGAGAGGCCCTTCTTCTGATAGTTTCCTTTCATCTTGGTCCAAACCAAATGTTTATCGGTTTGGTTTTGGATTTGGGTTTTATGAAACCAGAACCAAACAAAAACCTAAAAAACAATCTAAATCTGAGAAAAGGCGAAGGCCGGGCCGATAGTAACGTGATAAGAAACTGAAAATCTTAAACATAAATTTTCCTATCAATTTCCTTGTGTACATATGTAAAACCGAAATAGGACCAGACTGAATCCAATATTAGCCCTATTACAAACCGATAGAAAAAAAGATAAGAAACCGGATTAAATCCGAAATTCTTTAATGAATAGGTTTTGAGTTGACTTAATAACATAGTCGAAACTGATTCAGCTTGATTGAAACCGAACCAAATCATCCAATTGACACATTTATCAAGGTCCAACACCTGACGAATATGGAGATGAGAGTATTATATGTCTCATACTCCTTGATGCTTGAGAGGATACCAAATGGCCATTAATAAAGGTAGGATTACCATTTTTTATGGGGTGATGCAGCCATTTCGACCCCTCCCCATATCGGTACCTCAAATCATCTAGAATTAGAATCACCAAAGTCCAATTTCATTCTATTTCTATCTACTCGATGGATCCCAGTCCTCTCTTTAGAGACACATGGCAATGGCATGTAACTATGGGCAAGAACTCTCACGGAACCAAATCCCTATTGGGTTGATCCCCAATTCCCTTTCTTTTTTTTTTTAACCGTGATCCTGATAAAAACTTGGTTCATTATTTTGTCCGGTTCGGACCGGCAACCGAGCCAAGGGTAGAATCGGTGGTCATGTTTTAAAGGTTTTGTATTTTTAGTCGGAGAGGCAAAACCCTAGTTATTTCAGTCTTTCATCTTTTCTATCGATCATCCTGTTTCAATCTTTGAAGCGATGAAGAAGCTGAAGAAGGAGGCTTCTATGCCTTCTCACGGTCCCGAGCTCAAATCTGTAATCCACAAGCATTCTCTGTTCTTTGATGAGTTGATTGAGCTCATACCTGCGAGATTCTATTTACCCTCTGAAGACAAAGGGAAGCCATGGTTCCGGGGTTTGAGCAAGGTTGCGAAAGCTTCAGCAAAGAAAGAATCGAAAGAAAATATTAAGAAAGCTCGAAGAGAGAGATTGGACCCGGAGAAATCTTCCACAACACTAGACCTTCTGAAGAAAAGTTTGGAAAACGAAAAAACTGGCGACAAATCGGAGGAGGAGAACGAAAACGAGGAGATTGAACGTGATGGGCATTCAAAGGGGGATGATCGATCAGTCACATACGAAGAACTCAGACAACGTCTGCACCGTCGAATCGAAGAGCTTCGGTCGAATCGAGGAACTGATTCTACAGATAGAGCTAAGAGGGAGAAGAGGGAGAAAAGAGAGAGTAAACGGAAAAGGAGCGCAGAACCTGAAGAAAAGGAATCGAAGGTTAAGGAGTCGGCCGCCAAGATCGAGAAAGACGTTTCTGAAGCCACAGAGGGACTAGCGTTTGGTCATGTGAAGCTTGGAGACGAAGGTGAGCGTGGCAGAAAGAAGAGGAAGCTTTCTAAGTTCCAGGCGCTTGAAGAGGCAAAGAGGCTGGAGGAGGCAAAGAAGGACCCGGAGAAAGGTGAGATAATCTCGAAGAAACATTCATGGAAAGCGGCGTCGGGTAGAGCTGCGGGTATTAAGGTTCATGATGACGTTAAGATCTTAAACAAGAGCATAAAGAAGGAAAAGAAGAAGCATCAGAAGAATGTTGAGAAGTGGAAGGACAGAGCCGAGACTACGGAGAAGAAGAAGGCAGAGAGACAGCAGATTAGGTCCGGTAACATTGCCGAGAAGATTCAACAAAAGAAAATGCGGAAGATTGCAAAGAGAGAGAAAAAACTAATGCGCCCAGGTTTTGAAGGTCGCAAGTAGGGGGTTATGAGATTCCTGAGTTGGATATCTAAAAAAATTTCAGGTTATTTTCGTTTCTGAAAGAAACTTTAAATCAGAAATTCAAAATCGAAAAGCAAGAGGCCCTTTTGCTAACTATCATGGGAGTTCCTTTGCCACATTTATGGGTGCCGATCATTTATGGTTGCAGCGCTCATGATCTAGGAGGGTTTCTTGTTTATGTAGACCCTTTTTTTTTTTGCTTTTCATTGTGTTTTCTGGTTGATTTTTTCTAAACATATGTCTTCATCTGGAATCATTGTGGAATCAATGGTTCCTTAATGCAGCACGAGACTTGCTTCTTGCTGTGATTTTTCTTAGTCAATGTAACTTATTTAGTGCCAGTTTCTTGATTGTTGCTGCAAAATGGACCTGATAATTTCTGATATCTCATCTTGTCTCACGTACAAACTGATAACAATAGGAAATGGTTGAGATCGTAGACAATTGTTTTGTTTATTTTTAAATGGGGCTTTCACTGCAAACAAACTACATTCTCATTGCAGTTCCTTTGTTCTTACTGTTACCTCAATCTTCAAGCATTGTCTGTGTTGAAGTTGAGAGATTTCAGTTTTGTAGATTCCAAAAAACTTTTAGTGAACCCCAATTTAGTTGGGATAAGGCTGAGTGAGTAAGTAAGTAGATTGCAAAGAATTTTTGTTGCAGTTCTTTAATTTGGTATCCCTATTAATATAGGGGATTTCTCAGTTTCCTTAGAGAGAGTTGCCTTGTGCCCTTAGGTATTCTCTACCTACCCAATTGTGTTGGTTTCGTGGACAGGTACTCTCTTGGGTCAATACTCCATTTCATTAGGATTTGAGCTATAACAAGAATGCATTTATTTCTACACTTATATTTCTCACCATGAAGATGGTAGTTCACTTCCCTAACTTTAAGTAGTTTAGAAGTTTGCTCAATTAATAGCCCATGTGAAATTAGAGGTTGATTTGGGAACTTAATGGTGCATATTGCATTTTAGTTTTCCATAGTATTTCCCGTAGTATATTGTGATGGTTGGGTTCGTATTTCATAGGGGACAAGTATTTGCTTTTGATCCGTATTTATTATTGCAATGTGAATTCTTTCTGAGGCCCATTATAAGCATTTTTGAATAAAACCTGCTTGATCAATTGAGTTGTTTATGAGCATCATTTGTGCAACTTACTTTTATGCCCAAACAGCTTAAAAGTCCTCTGTACTGCTCCATTTTATAGGCTGCTGAACTGGCTGCATTTGTAGTCAAAAGTTCTCAGTTCCATTGTATTTCAAGTGATGCAGAAATAATCATTCAGGCCAGTTCCCTCATCAAGCGGTCAAGCCAGATTTCAAGAAATGAAAATCACCCGCAAAACTGCCAGCTTGAAAGCTCTTTACCCTGGTCACGAGTTTCCTTGGTTCACTCGGAATTCCCATGTTCCTGTGGGAAGTCCTAAGGAAAGCCTGGCCAATGAGGAGAATCCCCTAGGTGGTGCTATCTTTATGGTAAATTAGTGAGGAATCCGTAAAGTATTGTCTCTTTGATTGTGAAAATGTGAGTTAGGTATGGTGTGAATAGAATTTTTTTGCTTTCATCTAATAGGGGGGATTTGAAGTATTTTCAGAAAAGGTAATTATAGGCTAAATCTTAAGTCACAGAACTTTAGCTGGGGAGAAAAGAAGGGACTGATCATGAAGATAGTTCTTGCATGCGAATCTTATTGGAAACAAGGACATGCAGATACATAAAAGTGACTGAAGAGATGAAAAGAGAAGTATCAGTGGCAGAACTGCAGGGAGAATTAACTCACAAAGCTCTTGGTTGAGGATGACAATGTTCAGATATATTTCCAACATGGGCTTTGAAAAAGAAGCAAAAAGGATCAAGGATGGGCTTGATGTAACATGATGCATCTTTTTCTTGTGTGAATCTAATGTATGTTGTGGGAATTGGTTTTGCTCTATTTGGTTTATTGGGATACATTCTTGCGGTGAAAAAGCAGGTGGTACGTGACTTCTGGAACCAAGTAAGTGGAAGCCGTTGGACTATCTGTGGGTTTGGAGCTGACATTGGATCTGAGATAGAAAAAACTACAGATGAGATGGATGTAATAGGGCTGCCCTATCTTCAGTAGAAACAGCTGTGATATCTAGCTATGTAACTTCATATTTTGCTGATGTCCATTGTAACCAAGAAAGCAACAGTGGCACTATGCTGGAGGGTCTAATGATGTAATTTCGCACTAATGGTCATCATCTGTTCCCCATTGCCGAGCTTTCCCGCAATCCCAGCTGTTCTTAGCCTGTCAAAAACCCTAGTGGTAGTAGTCCTTGTCGTCGCTGTCTACAACGCCTGGAACAATGACTGCCTCGCTATCTATGAACAGGCTTCGATGAAGAGATAAAGAGAGATAAGGATGAGAGTAATCAGGGCATTGTAGAAATAGAGAGATTTTGCATCAAATTGCTGCACATCTCTCTCTAAAATATTGGATAAATGATTCAGTTCGATCTCTTTATGACATATAATTGTCAAGCTGCCCATTCCTCAACAAACTATTGTCAGTTACAAAAAGGAAAATCCACTGCTTGTTATTTGGTCAGGCCATTTCTTTTTTTATTAAAGCTGATCGCAGTTAGAATTCCTCCTTTTTCAGATCCTTGTTCCCAGTCTCACTGATGATGATCAAGATTAATCTATCCAGTTACCTTATCACCCGATGGGCTGATTTAGATCTTGCCTTTTTTTTTTCTATGGAACTGCCTAAGGGGATTCTCACACACCCATGTGTCATCATTAGTTCATTACTGATGGAAGCTATACCGGATACCCATTTTTTTTAACTAAATCATAGCTGCTCCTCTAGCATCGAGGCTATCCAACAACCCCCTCACAAACAAGGAAAAACATCCTCTGCAGCGAGGATAAGGTGCCGTGAGGTGTAGTGAAGCATATGATTTCTACACGTGTCGCAAACAAATCCAACGGTGAAGGAGGCTCGCCCAAACCCAACCCACTCTCAACCTATTTCAGCTGGAAGGTGGCAAAATCTCTACTGTGAACAGCTACTGCTCGATTCACATCTTCCTCACGGGT
>NC_056562.1:14867461-14882461 GCF_013358625.1 Macadamia integrifolia | reverse complement strand
TTTTATCTATTTTGATAGAAGGAAATTTATTCAATTAAAATTAAAGGGATGCACAAGGTTTGGATACAAACTCGTAAAAATCGGAGGAAATACAATATAAACAAAGAAAAGAAAGACATGATCACTAACACAAGGTTTTGAATAGTATGACCCAAAAACAAGGGACTAACATAATGTCTTGTTGTAAATGTCATTGACTAAACCCGTCAAGGTAGAGAGTGGAAAACCCAATAGTCCTAGAAAATGAGTTGAAGCTTCGTGAATAGAGGACAGTACATAAAACTTTTCTTGAGCGCGAGATAGAGTGATTAGCTTGAGAGAGTTGGGTAGCACTTCATCTGAAAATATAATAAATATTATTTTTTAAGATGCATACCAGATAGCCATCCTTGATAATCCACTCCCATGTCAAACAAATATCTTCATAGTTGCAAAATTCGTAGCCATCCTTCTAACACGTATGTATCATTCTTGTAAGATTCAACACATTTCAATTTTAAATTTTCATTTTATTGATTTTTTTTTTCCTATTATAGATAGGGCCAATGTTTATTGACAACTTTGTGAGGTGATGACATTATTTCACTGGGATAAATGTACATGAAAATCATACAAGATGCTGACTGCTCTTGAGAATGAAATGATAGTAAACCACTTTTAAATTATTTTTAAAATCCTTTTTGTCTCTCCTAATAAGCTTTTCGGAATGATATAAAGGCAATTAAAAGAAAGTTATGTGTTATAAATTCACCTATATATAAGTGTAAATACATCTATTGAAGGGTCACTTAGACAATTTCTTCTAATTTTCTTACATGGAAATATAAAAATGAAAAAATTGTTTGAGAATAAAACTTTAAAAATGACTTATCAATATGTCATTCTCGAGTGCTATAATTGTCCTGCATGTTTTTTGAAGACACATAGAAATGACAAGAGTTTACCTCATTCAATAAATAAGTGATAAACATCAACTTTGGTTATAAATATATTTGTCCTAATAGAAATAGGCTCGAAAATTTAATATGAAATAATATTAATAAAGTCCATATTGCGTAATATGACTAAATTATTTATAATATTTTTTTGAATCTATGATCATATTGGAATAGACCTTCTGTCACCTCTCTATACGATTGGACCATGTAAGAATTTTTTTTTTTTTCATTCTACTATATTTTTGTAGAGGAAAGTTTGGAAGACATGGTGATTTGGAATCATCCACTAATTAACTATTTCCTTTATAAGACAAAAATATTGTAATACTTGGTAATGCTATTTCGATCAAAGATGAGATATTGCGATTTGGAGTTTTGGAGTCATCCAATATGGAGAAGACATTTTTTTTTTTTAAATAATAAAACTATAAACTTCATATAAAATAAGGAAAATAAGAAGAGTATCACACGCTATATTTTCCCCAAACATCTTAGCTAGATGATGAGCAATTGCGACAAAACTCATGTGTGTATGTGTTTTTTTTTTTTTTTTCAATCTTTATACAACCTAAATTATTCATAAAATTACTGATATCTCTCAGAAAAAGGAAACGACTTCAACGGCCAATCCTTTGCTCTTGTTCCAACTTGTTGACCAATCCTTCGCAATCAGTCCATAAGGGTGCGATTGTGAATTCTAATCACCTTGTTTGGGATAATCCTTCAATGATTCCTCCGTTGTTTTTACTCCTATGCACTCTCTTAAGTTTGTCTCGAATTCTTGACCCATTTTGAAGATTGACCCGATTTGACATATTTTGGTGGTGATCCGAATGAAAAATTTTTTGAGATATGTGATGGAAGCAGAGGGGTTCGACCGGATCGATCGTGTCCCGATGGATCGACTCACAACTTGGAGTATATATAATGTACTGTTACTTGTTGAGAAAGTCATTGTATTTTGGGGCTTTTTCGAGTCAGGGTTTCAGGGCGAGTTTTATCGCCGCTGCTTGAGTGTAATCTCTTTTCTGCATAGTGAAACATCTTCTTTTTCGCTCGAGGACGTAACACACTACCCTGATGTGTGAACATCATTAAATCTTTGTATCGTGCGAATCTATTCTCTTTTTATTTTTCATGTTTCTTGGTGTTTGATCTAACACACTCTTTACATAAAAGCATAAATAAGCACATACACATTTTCCATTCATGAATATAACCGTTGCCCATCACTTATGATGACACATTTGTCCATGGGTATGAGCCCTTGGTATTTTGGCCAATGAAAAGGTTTTTCGGACTTGGGAAATATCTCAATAGACGGTATTGTCAATGTGAAAGATCTGCAACCCCATGCGTCCACATTCAAAAGAACCGAAGCTGGGTCTAAAGGCTTACCACTTTTAATGTAGTTGCTTGGGGCTATCCAAAATATCACGTTATTGCGAACACTAATAAGAAAGATGACCTTACTTTCTATAACAAGGTTTGGTTAGTAAAAGAGAGTCGCCAACAGGGTTGGTAGTGTAGTAGAAGGAAGCCCTTGTCCCATCATTGTTTGAGTCGACTAATTGTGAGTTTGAGTCTGTATGTTCCATTAGGGGTGTCAACCGGTCGGGCTGGTCCGGTTTTGGTCAGGCTTAATCGGGCTTGAAGATTTTCAAAGACTACATCGTGTCCGCCCATTTAACTAATCGGACTTAGTTATTGAGGGCATGGTACACTTTATATTCTGTCGGTCGACCTCGGACTATAATCAAACTACCTTAATCGGGCTTCAGTCGGGTCTTAACCGGGCTACGGACATGTTTAATGTTAAACGGGCTTTAACTGGTTTTTAAACGGGCCCTCTTTAAAATATGCTCTTATATTTCGGCCCACTCATGCAAGCCCAAAAAAATGACAATAAATCAATAAATGATACCAAATATAACCAATATTTAAAATGTGAACATGTATTTATTTTTTTGTTTTTATTATTTAATTTGGGGGGTAAAATAGGTATTCTACAATCATTAAAGGGTCGGGCCAAGTCGGTGCACAATAGGCCGGTCTCGGTCTGGCGTTATTCGGTCGGTCTCGATCGGGAGCCCAACGGTCCAAGTAGCAAAATTGAGACTGACCATTTATAAACGGATCGGGCTCAAGTCCGACACGTTTAATAAATGGTCCAGGCCAAGCCGATCTATAAACAATCGATCTCGGACGGTTTAGTCGGGTCGGGCCACGAATTGACACCCCTATGTTCCATTATCATTTATTGGTGTTGCGAAAGTGGTGCTTGTCCTATGAGGACTTTGACCTAGGGCTATGATCGCTATCATGGAGCACCATTTTCTCCATTACTAAGAAGGAAAAAAAAAAGAGATAGATAATGAATTAGAATAGAGTCCCATGTAGATGTGTTATTTCTTAATCCTAGGGTCCCCCCAAATCCTCCTAGAATTGCTAAAAGACAGAAAAAAATACCAATCCATGTAGAGGACATTAAATACTATTCTTATTGAATAAGTTATCCGAATCCCTTATAATGTAATCCAATAGTCATTATAGGTCATATTAATATGGGAAAATGTTTTTTTGTGAGGGAGTGTGGCCCTTGACATATGGGAAAATGACTAGCCCACCATCACATGAAACAATTTCCCTATTTATATTTTGGGCACAAGAACCCTATCGGTGTGAACCAATGGGAAAATGCTTAGGAGCATCTTCAGTGTACAACATGGATCTTTTTGTGTCACTCAATTTGGGAGTTTCCTATTCCAAATTGGTAGGGTTTTTTTTTTCCCCTTATATTTTTAAAACAAATTGATCATCTATTCTAAGCCAAGGTTTTCAAGGACCAAAAGAGGGATTGGATTTCACTCCATAGAGTTCAACAATTAGAGAGTTATACTAGGGCTAGGACTAGGAAAACTTAGACCCGTTTGATAACGTTTTTGCTGTTTCTGTTTTAAGAAACTGTATAAACATAAATTTTCGTTTATAGAAACGGAAATAGAATTGAAAGTGTTGGATAAGTCATATTTCTGGAAGTCGATAGTAACCAGCAAAAGAATGATCACAAGTCGTTTTCAGAAACGACAAAACAAGTAAATGGTCGTTTCTTGAACCATAAATAGGTAGAATTTCAATTTCTGAAAATAAGTAAAACGAAATAGTTTTATCAAATGTTTTTTATTCCATTTTTACCATTATCAAACGGGCCTTAGAGTCCACGCTTATCTCAACCTTTTGAGCCGTGACCGTGAGGGACACGGAGACCACATAGGGTATCTAATAGTTTCTTAAATGACATGTGCCGAATATATACCGTTCGATCAAAATCAACGGCTCAGAGACAACTTTATTTAGACCATTGGATCCAGTAATCTGACGGTGTATAGAAAAACCCTAAACGGAGCTGAGGGTTTGAGAGTCTTTTTAAGGCGAGAAACCTCTTATTTCAGAGGCCTCCTTTTTTCTGCTAAAACTGTGGGAGTCTTGGAGAGCTATTAGCGACTCGATCTCGTCATTGCCGCTTCTGTTAAAGGTTAGATTGGTTCTAGCTTTGCTTCTTTTTCCTCTTAGATTATATGATCATAGTATTAGGTTTTCATTCTTTATTCAGATCTTTGGATTTTTTTTTTAAGAATCTTTTGCAGGCTATTGTGCTTGTTATCAAAGGTTTCTGCGATTTTGTGTTGTTTGATTTCGAGTTGAATGCTAGCTTTTCGGAACCTTCTTTTTTGTTGATCTTTCTCACTTTTCTGCGTCTTTCATGCACGATTTGATCTAGGGTTCGATTAAGCTCAATGTTCGCGATCCATTTTCTGTCTTCAAATGCATGTTCCTGGTGATTTGAGGACTGCAGATTCGTGCCTTCCAATTTATTTCATTCCAAATCTATTTTTCAAAATTTTTTCTATTGTTTAAAACTCTTTCAACCTCATGAAATCTTGTTGTCTCTTAGTTCCATTCAGCGCACAATTGCATTCGACGTTTTGGTTTTTCTTCTTGATTCATTCTGTTTGGGATTGTTTACATTTGACGTTACTTGATTTTATTCTTATGAACAGTTCTTAATCCGTGCGTCTCTATTCGCTTCTCTCTCTCTCTCTCTTTATAATACCGATCCGTGAAGCGGATTTTTTTTGTGGTTTTAGCTTAGCATATTTGTCTAATACGCTAGTGGCTTCTTAATTATTTCCTCTATACTTCCGTTCGAAATTCTATTTATTTGGGTGAAATTATTTTTATTTTTATATATCTTTGGTCGAAGTAGGAATGTAGTTTTTTCCCCCCAATCTTTTTACGTATATACCAATACTGGTTCTCTTCAATATGTTTTTGGCTTGTGTTCTGTGAAATATGCTTCTTATAAGACTTTGTCTATCTAATGGATGAACAAATCCCTTAAAAGTATATGAGATTTGACATTATTTGGCTTTGTATTCATTCTCAAGCTTCCTGACAGCGCTCTCTGTGCATCCCCATACGCATGAAAAAAATTTATGTTTTAAGTCTTCTTTGTTTGAATATTTTCCCAGGGGATTGGTGGTTCTGTTTTGACGTGAGTTTTCTTTTACTTCAATCTGTTTACAGGTTCTTCTAATATTTCATAATGGGTAAGGAGAAGACCCACATCAACATTGTGGTCATTGGCCACGTCGACTCTGGGAAGTCGACTACCACCGGTCATCTTATCTACAAGCTTGGAGGTATTGACAAGCGTGTGATTGAGAGGTTTGAGAAGGAGGCTGCTGAGATGAACAAGAGGTCATTCAAGTACGCCTGGGTGCTTGACAAGCTAAAGGCTGAGCGTGAGCGTGGTATAACCATTGATATTGCCCTTTGGAAGTTCGAGACCACCAAGTACTACTGCACTGTGATTGATGCTCCTGGACATCGTGACTTCATCAAGAACATGATCACAGGTACCTCACAGGCTGACTGTGCTGTCCTTATCATTGATTCCACTACTGGTGGTTTTGAGGCTGGTATCTCAAAGGATGGGCAGACCCGTGAGCACGCCCTGCTTGCTTTCACCCTCGGTGTCAAGCAAATGATATGTTGCTGCAACAAGGTGGGGATTGTAACTGTTATTCTTCCTTTGTTTTCTGTCAAATGGGTTTGCCTTGTAATTTGGCCAAGGCTTTTAATGTGACTGAATTTTTCCTTTGTGTCACAGATGGACGCCACCACCCCCAAGTACTCCAAGGCGAGGTATGATGAAATCGTGAAGGAAGTCTCTTCCTACCTGAAGAAGGTCGGCTACAACCCTGACAAGATCCCATTTGTCCCCATCTCTGGGTTTGAGGGTG
Organism: Macadamia integrifolia; assembly: GCF_013358625.1. NCBI lineage: Eukaryota > Viridiplantae > Streptophyta > Magnoliopsida > Proteales > Proteaceae > Macadamia > Macadamia integrifolia. Next base: position 14,876,217 of record NC_056562.1, on the reverse strand, counting down.
ACAACATGATTGAGAGGTCTACCAACCTTGATTGGTACAAGGGCCCAACCCTTCTTGAAGCTCTGGACATGATCTCAGAGCCCAAGAGGCCTTCGGACAAGCCCCTGCGTCTCCCTCTTCAGGATGTCTACAAGATTGGTGGTATTGGAACTGTCCCAGTGGGGCGTGTGGAGACTGGTATTCTGAAGCCTGGTATGGTGGTAACCTTTGGTCCCAGCGGACTGACTACTGAAGTTAAGTCTGTTGAGATGCACCATGAGGCTCTCCAGGAGGCCCATCCCGGTGACAATGTTGGTTTCAATGTCAAGAATGTTTCTGTGAAGGATATCAAGCGAGGTAATGTTGCCTCGGATTCCAAGAACGATCCTGCCAAGGAGGCTGCAAACTTCACCTCCCAGGTCATCATCATGAACCACCCAGGCCAGATCGGGAATGGCTATGCCCCAGTGCTTGATTGCCACACCTCTCACATTGCTGTGAAGTTTGCCGAGATCCTGACCAAGATTGACAGGCGATCTGGTAAGGAGCTCGAGAAGGAGCCCAAGTTCTTAAAGAACGGTGATGCTGGTATGGTTAAGATGCTTCCAACCAAGCCCATGGTGGTGGAGACCTTCTCAGAATACCCACCTCTAGGACGTTTTGCTGTTAGGGACATGCGCCAGACTGTGGCTGTTGGTGTGATCAAGAGTGTGGAGAAGAAGGAACCCAGCGGTGCGAAGGTCACCAAATCTGCTGCAAAGAAAGGAAAGTGAAGTATGTGTTCCAATAAAATGATGGTTTTCTCAGCCGTAGACGGGCCCTTTAGTTCCATTTTTATTGCTCTTGAGTTTCAGTTTTGGTCTAGTTGTTTGTATAATGTATCTAGTAGCCCTTGTCACAGTTTTGTAACCTCACTAGCAAGGATGAGAATGTTGGATTATAGCACTCGGATTCAAACCTGGGTGCTTGACAGACGGTGGCAAGGGCTATAGATATCATGTTTTTGTCTTTAACATATGGACTTGCGTCCTAGTTATAGTTGTTGAGTCTTCGTAATGGATAATGAGCAATGCGTTTCAGTTCAGGTTTTTACATTTTCAAACTCTACTTATCTTTTCAAACACTACTTATCTTTTCATTAGTCTTAATGCCCTTGCAACTGTTTTCATATCATATATTTAAACTAGATAATAGTTGGCATTTCAAAGCATGATTTTAGGTATTGGTATTGGACTATTGGTATTGGTATTGGGATTGGGATTGGGATTGGGATTGGATAGGACAATTTATATTGCTCTTTGATGACCATTAGCCATTAGCATTTTTTTGGCTGAAACTTTGTTATGGTTGGTGTTGGTATTGGTGATCCCTTATTTCCCCTAAGATGTCTTCTGATGAGTGGGCAATAAAACCTTGATGGGTTTGGTTTAGGAATATGACTTGGGTGGAATGGTGAAGTGATCTCTGCCTGTCCCAGTCTCCTGGATCGCAATATTTTCGGGAAAGAAGTTAAGTGGAGTATCAACCACTGGGAAACAGGCTTTGATGCTTGGTGAATTCTGATTTCTTATCTTCACTCTTCCCGCCCGAAGTGGGTTGTGTTCAGTTGGTAAGGGCAACTCCTCATATGACCTCAACTCTCCGCGTCTATCTATAAAAATATCTCTTTCTATTTTTAGTATTTTTGGATTTTTTAAAACATTATTTTATTATTTGATCAGTTTAAAATTGGGCTAAAAATTGACATGTAAACAATGACCTCTGGGTCTACCTTTATGAAATTTTAGCACCCATCAGATCTGCTATGCTATACAAGCAGGTGGGTCATCCATAGATATCCTATGGATAAGCCTGTTCATAAAACCAGCACCAACAAGAAAACCCATCTGAGGGCCACGAAATTCGAAGGAGATGCTGATAATATAGGGAGTTGGTTTAACCACTGTATTCTTCCGAAGTGTAGGACTCCTGGTTACATGATTGTTAACAGGACATGAAGAATTTTACCCAAAAGAAAAATGGAAAAAAGACAGGCCATGAAGAATATCTTTCATCTTATGGTTACCACGAGAGAACAAGAACAATATAGAATTGAACAAATCCGAACGAAAGCAACAAGGTATCGTCCAAGCTATGTAGGATCCTTTCTAAATGCAGATATATATATATATATATATATATATTTATATATTAGTTGGAACAAGCTTAAAATTGAAGCTTTCCAACAATACTTAGCGCTTAATATAAGAAAATTGGGCAAGCGTATAAGATTGACACTCAATGAAGTCAATCTGACCTGTCAAATACATGTTAGTCACATGTAAAAATGAGCATTGAAGTCTCTGCTGATGCTGAAACATAACCCTCTCTAATTGTATGTTGCTTACGAACTGGTCAAGTTACAATCTGGTAATCTTTGTCAGGCATAACAAATCGAAGTGTCAGTTTGATCGTCCTTGTCTCTCTCATCCAGGTTAAAGTTGCCGACACACCTTGAAAGATACATTTCCATAGAAGAGGAATACAGGCACTCCTTGGTCCAGCAGGAATTCCTACATAGGCAATAAAAAGATAAAAAAGAGTAACAAACAAATTTTTTTTCAAAGTGATGCCTAAAGGCAAACACCCCCAGCCCCATGTTGCTGTAAGTTCAAAAATTTTTTTTTTTTTTGGGTGGGAGATGGGGTGATTAGAAGTTCAAATGTTCAATACACTAGAAAGGAATATTCAGCAAGAAAGAGATCCAAACTTACTTGCAGATCATTACAACTCTTTATCACTATCCAGCTGTGCTTTCTCCGCTGCTTCTAACACAAATGTTTTCAGAGACTCAACATCCCTAGAGCCTAATGAGATGCAGCAGAAAAGTGGTCAATTCAAGCATCTTCCCTTGAAATGCAGATCTAGCATTAAACTTAAATCCTCACTGTAGCCTACAGATTCCAGAAATTTAGGGGAAAATGTAGATATAAAAGGAACCAAACCATAAAGAGATGGGTAAAATAGTTTTAACACCCCCAACACACACAGTCACACAGACATCCCAAAGAAAAGAATAAAATCAGAAGACTTGTTGAAACATGAAACATGCTTCTCGAACATAGACAAATGGCAGAACAGGATCACGTAGCCAGCCTAAATTAGTTGGCATAATATTAAGTTCAGAATATACACACACCCCAACAAGATAACAAGCTGTGTCATTCAATAACCAGCAGAGGCAAAAGATAGAGGATAAACCCTATTTCTAAGGAAAGTCATTTCCATACAGGGAGACTAAGACATCATCCTGAAATTACTATCTAAACACCAAGAAGAAACAATTTTGTGATGTAGAAACATTTGAAGCAACACTTTGACTCGCAAATTATCAATATCCTCTATGGCTAGACTCTTTGACTTGAAAGATAATACAAATAAATCCCTGACCACTAAAAAACTATCCCATATGGCTCCTCCTACCATGATACAATAATCCCACAACAATAAACGAAAACCTAAAAAGTGAGCCATTTTGACAAATTAAAGGTTAAAAATCTTTTTGCTGAACATGTGCTAGCATCAAAACCTGGTGATTGGTTTCTTTGTAATAATTTAGTCTAATAGGTCCCTGAAAATGTTTAAGATATTAAGTTGTCAAAAAAAATGATTGATGACATGTTCAAGGCCCATAACCACAAGAAGAGTAGAAAATGGAAGATAAAGAAGAGAAGGAACAAAGTCCCAAGAAATGAAGCATCAGCTAAAACAAGAGGCATAAAGCCCAATACAAAGTGCATTGAAGCCCCACCAGAAAGCTGAAGCATAGCTTAATAAACCTTGATTTCATAGCTTCCCACCCACCCCCAACCCAAAAAAAAAAAATCCACACACAAACACAAACTTTATGCAGGGAGTGACATATTAGGAGGTTGATATGGAAACAGCCAAGCCTGGCTCTTGTGATCGATGTTCCTATGTTCAGAAAACTCATCATGATGTAGGATGCAACAGAATTATTAGAACCAACCCAAGAACCAGCATGATGGATCAGAGACTAGCAGTAGAAATATTTCTTATCCGTAGGATAGACAATATCACTACAAATTGTAAATTTTTTTATGAGTAACTACAAATTGTAAATTTTGTATGCATCAATACAAATTGGAATTTCAACATGAGAAGAGCACAACTAGTTCTATGTGATATAGTTCAGAAAATTTTCCATAGGATGAGTAACCTCTTCATACTAATCAAACCAGAAGCACTGCAGGATGTCCTATGGGCCCAAAACTCTAGGCTCTAGAGCTATGGTTCAAAAATAATTTAAAGTGGGATCTGTTAGGTTTTATTGCAACTAGTAATTCCAGTCGAGTAATAAAGAGTTGAGGGCAAGCTGATAGGAGAAATTAAATTTTATTGGACTAAGGAATCCAACCAAGTAGGGTCTAATGACAAGGTTCCATTAGGTCTAATTCAAGGTCATGAAAATGGCATATGGGAGCAGAGCTATTTTTCCTTAAATTCCCTTTGGTAAAATCAGCAGCAGGACAACTTAAGAGCAGCTAGTTAACCTTGCAACAATATCAGATTAATATAACTGCTGGCAACCTATTAACTGAAGTTTGGTAAGCCCATAATATTGATGTTTCGACCACAAGGTCAGGGTGAGAGTTTGCAACGGTGACCCTTTTAAAATTTTTAGAACCTTAATGAAAGTACATGGACCAAATGAATCTAAAATAGATATTTCTCTAGTGAGGAAAGGATAGAATTTTAAGTTTTACATTTATCTTCCTCTTAAGAGGCTGATAAAAACCCCATAGAGGAAGCACAATTTATCTCTTAAACCTCGCATGTGCAATCCCCAGTACCTACCCACCTCCCCTCCACCAAAAAAGAAAGAAGCCTCAAACACTGCCATTGTTATTATGAACACTATAACTTTAAGAGGACACTAATAGAACCAAATAGGGTTAATCAAATGCAAATTATTGAGTTCGCTGTCAGTTGTTGTCTCTTCATTGGAGTTTACATATCAAGTAGATGTTTCATATAAAAAAAAAGACCAGAGGAAGAAAATAGATCCATGAAGCAAGATTATCAGAATATCATACATTTTATATATGGGGGCTCCTATGAGTATTGAAGGGGAAACTGATAACTACCAACTTGCATCCAAATACAGTTAAAAAATTACCCTGATATTTTGCAACTTCTTCTCCATCATAAAAGAGCTTGAATGTAGGATATGAATGGATGTCCACTTTGGTACAAACTGGTTTGCTTGTGGAGCAGTCAACTTGTCCTATCTCTATTGCATCTTCCCCTTCCATGGCCCTTCCTAGGCCCTCCCACAATGAACCCAAATTCTTGCTGAAACCAAACTTTGCTAGGATCAGTAGTCACACAGTAGAAAGAAATATCATACTCTATTTTGGATATTGCAACTATCAGACAAGAATAGAATATTTACCAATGTTTACACCAAGGAACACAGAATTGCACAAACCACACAATATCCTTCTCCTTCACCTAAATGACATACAATACAGCATTTAAGTAAATTAGAGGGTACTAGCATAGAAAAAAGTTGCAAACATGGAAACCAACAAGCCATAATGCCAAAAATGACATTGATGCCTATAAGACCTAAATGACATACAGTAGAGCATTTAAGTAAATTAGTGGGTAGTAGCATAGAAAAAAAGTTGCAAACATGGAAACCAACAAGTCATAATGCCAAAAATAACATTGATGCCTATAACATATCCTATCAGAAACTAGTAACACGTTATTATAATTTTCTCGAACTTTTCACAGGGAGTGATATATCCTAGATGCCACCACCATAAAATGTGGAATAATCAGCAACAAAGGCATTAAATATTAACATAGCTTACCAGAATCAAGCACAAGTTAACCATGAAAAAGTTGGAAATAAATACCCTAATAAGGAGACCTATAGCAGCATAAGAGTTTTGAGAGAGGCCTGCCAACAGATCATCACCCAATGTTAGCACTATTTGGGATGAACCATGGAATTAATTCTCGCACCAGTGATTTCAAAAGGCTGCCCCAGATTTGAGCTATTGAGTGTTTTAGCAGGTTGTAGAACCTATTCAACATAAAATGTGTTCTATAACTTACAAGATGACTTGCACTGTTCAAGTGACCACAGTAGATGGAATTAAACTTGCATCAATTATCTTAAGAGGTTGCTGTTGCCCAAAACTTGAACTATATAAAGTTTTCAAGCAGGTTATTGGACCCTTTTCAAATTCGGAATAAGTTCTTAAATTAAAGAAATTGAAATGCATTGTTTTGGATGAAGCCAATCCACAGAATTGAAGTCTTGCATTTGAACTATCAAGAATGCTCACGCAGGTTGTAGAACATATCAAAACCCGGATAGATTCTAGAGTTAAAAGGATCTGAACCACATTGTTTTCAATGATCCCAATCGACGGAATTTCATTCAGACAGCAATGATTTCCACAGACTGCCTAATAATTGAACTATCCAGTGTGTCCGGGTCGACTTTGAACTAACCAAAAACAGAATTACGAGGAAAAAAGAAAAAGCGAAATACACATTTTTCAGCGGCACACGCAAAGAATTGTAGAACATAAGCGATTCTGTGATGTAAAAGTATAACCCTAATTTTTATAGGGGATAAGAAACGAGCAGATCTCTGGTATCAAATTAAGAATAAATATATGAACAAGATAAGGAAAACAAGTTGAGCTCAGATTTTACCTTGTCGGAGAAGGTATCCGCTGTTAGCGTTATCACTTCAGCTCTTGTAGCTGTAAAACCACACAGAGGGAGAACAAGACAGAAGAGAATAAGAAGGCCTTTCATGGCGCTTACCTAAATCTCTTTTCTCCGTTGAAGATACAATCGCCGATCTCTGTTTAGATTTTCCGAGTACGAGTTACTCTTAACACAGTGCAAGGGTTTGTTCGGTAATGTTTCTGTTCTAGAAAACTATTTCTGAGACAGAAGTATTTTTTTTTTTTATTTCCATTACATTTGAGTACTTCTTTAGGAAAGAAACACGTACACATTTGGTAAAATTGAGGGCGAAACAAAAAAATTCACAAAAAAAAATACAAGAAATGCGTTTGGTTGCTCTGATAAAAGAATATATATATATATATATATTACTTTAGAAAAAGTTTTCCTATACTATTGCTAAAAGGGTTAACTACCATCCTAGGATCATTAAATACTCCCCTATTGAACGATAGTTGATGGTAGCCTTTCCAGCCAATCCAAAGGCCTTGTGTAAGGGAGAAGGAAAACCCAAATTTATTTATTTTTTAATAAAATTATGTGAATTTTAGATAGAATTGGAATAAGGTTGTGTGATTGACACTCCTACACTTAGACACAACAGTAGAGAAAATACCATCTTGTCCCTTAATTGGATATCTGTGCATCTTCTCTGGTTGGTCCCACATTGTGCATTGGCCATAGGACTATTGGTGTATAATGTCTTGTATTCCGTTGTAGTTTAATCCAGAGAAAACTAATGTAGGTCCTTCGATAGAATGGTGGTCCTGCTTGCCGTTAAGCGGGCTGTGAGGGTTGCATGAGGTCCCCTTGCGTAGTGGGGGTGTAGGGGGCATAGCCTCCCTCGATTTTTTTTTTTTAGGGTAGTTTTGTACTTTTCAAAAGGTGTGAGGACAAGTACTATAACATATTCTCTATTGATAGTGAAGTAGAATCTCATTTCACCGAGGGTGTAGGTAATCTTGCCGAACCTCGTAAACTTGTGTGCATTGTTTGTTTTTATTTTTTCCATTATCATCTGCATCATTTACGTTTCTACGAATCAAAGAGTGATCCCCAACCCAAGAATCATATACAACGGGCACATATCAACACTAATATATTGACCTAATTACTTTCATAACTAGAGGTGCCTACACGATCTTATCTTACCACCAATAGGTGGAATGGTAAAACTGTGACTACACATCCTCCTCTCTTCCAGTCTTCTCCATCCAACGATTAAAGACAGGGACGTAAATAAAACCTCTGACCATCACTAAAATATAAGGAAGTTGGAACATCACCAGAAGTTATCAACAGCAATTTTCATTCTTCCATCAAAATATACAGAAGTTAGAACGTCACTTTTCATTTTTTTTTTTTAGTACTCTCTCTCTCTCTCACACACACACACAAGGGGTTAGGGTGGTCCAATCAGGATAGAAGCCGCGCAGGACCTTAAGCTTTGACACAAAGTCCTGGTTAAGTGAGATTTCGCATCACGATTAGACTCACTAATAAGTTATTCTTATTAGGTGTAGCGTGTACCACGAAAGGAAAACAGGTGTTCTTAAGTTTGTCCTTGCTTGTGCTAGCCTCTTTCTTTTTGTTTTTTCATCACCGCCCTCTAATTCCATTATTTTTGTTTTGTGCATAGCTCATCTTGGACATGTTTTGCTCATGGCAAAGACAGATGCATGAGTGTCGATACCGTCAACTCCAAACAGCTATATATCTATGATTGACAGTGAGAGTTCAGTCACTTTAGGGAAGATTATTACATTATAATTTAGTGATTATTAATTTGAGTCAGAAAATAAATTTTTTGTAAAATTGGGTTGAGACTCTGTGTATATGATCATCCCTAAACTCTATACTAGTGGAAGTCTCACGCATTGGATACATCTGTTGTTATTCTGTTTTTATTTTTTAATGTAAAAAACAATAGTTGGGGGTTCTTTCTTCGCTATGGGTGACATATTACTTTTGTTGCTCACCATATTGCTTCTTACTATTTA
>NC_056562.1:14837790-14867378 GCF_013358625.1 Macadamia integrifolia | reverse complement strand
ACTTTTTTTTTGGGGGGGGGTGTGTGGGGCGTTAATATTTTATTATTGATGTGTTGTTTTGTTGACAGTTTTCCTTATTTAGGAAGGAAAAAAGCTCAAATCTTTTTCTTATAGAAAGAAAACATCAACCCATATCATTTATCTTTTAAAAAAAATATAAGCTATAAAGTGAGAAAAGTAAGTTACAAAATTAAAAATTAAAATCTAATAAAAGAAATATTCTTCCCCCTTCCACTCCCACCCAAAAAAAAAATCGAAACAACAAATTGTAATTTTTCCCTTATCTCTACCATCTGTGTTTGCTATTTGGTGGAGCGACTGAAGATGAATGATAAGTCATAATCTGCCTTGGTATGTGAACATTCCAAAGCATAATTTTTGAGCAATCTCCTTTTGGGATTCCCTTTAACTTGCTTTCATCTTCAAGAACCACTTGTTGGACGTATTTCATCGTGTTCTGCATATCACATAAGTAAAAATTGTCAATTAGACTTCTCCATCTTATAGCTTAAGTTTTTAGGATTTGATACTTCAACATGGTATCAAAGTTATCAAAATCATAACACTGATGATAACCCAAAAGAGGGATCACACATATCACGTGTATTCTCACCCAAAATAGGGGCAACACGTGAGGGGGAGGGCCGAAAATAATTAAACATTGGAAAACTCAGGGACCTTGGATGCCTTCATAATATCAATTGGGCCTCTCCATACCTAATATGGTTACTTCAGGCTCGTTTGATAACATTTCAAGAAACGAAACAAAAAACGTTTGATAACATTGTTTCATTTAACTTGTTTTCAGAAATTGAAATTAAAATTTCTACCTATTTATGGTTCAAGAAACAACCCAGGTGAAACAAGTTGCCTCTAGAAACAACTCGTGGCCATTATTTTCACTGGTTACTATCGTCTTCTAGAAACATGATTATCAAACACCTTCAATTTTGTTTATGTTTCTAGAAATGAAAATTTATGTTTCTGCCGTTTTTTAAAACAGAAACGGCAGAAACGTTATCAAACGGGCCCTTCATGGCATGACCACCTAGAAGATGAATAAGAGATGGCTTTCAAATTACCAAGAGTCTAATCTCTCCGCTGTCATCATCCAAACTATAGATAATTCTCCTTTCCAAGAATGCATACCAAAACAGCCTTTCTTGTCTCTGTTTCATGTATAAATTTCAGCACCCATTTCTCTATCAGATGACTATGAGTTGAACAAGAACTGAACTGAATTTCACCATGATTGCAAGTAATGATCCTAATCATACCTGCTAACTGATTTTGGTATTACTTCAAAATCGTTTATGAAAGTAGTTGGGGAGGAGGTTGGCCAAACTAAACTTTCTAACAAATCTATGCTATTTAATTTGAAGAATTGCCTAATGCTTAGCTAAATGGGACCCACTATGATTCCATGGGATCACTGTTTATGTGAAAAGGAGGAGGAGGGAATCTGATTCTGCAATCCAAATTGATGGTATGATTACATGTTCTGGTGGGCTTTATTATTGGTGTCTAATTATTATGCTACCTAACCTTGAAGAAAATAACTTTTTAAAATGAATTCTACAAGCAGTATTTTTTTGTATACTACTTTACAAAAAGTGTAAGAAGACATTCTAAAACAAGAAAATAGAAAGTATTGGCTTCAGAATGCGTTCTAGACCAAGAATTTAATCCAGGAATACATACGACACACAACCTAAGAAGTTGATGCAATGGAGATTTAAGAGTTAATACCTGTGAGGCATCTTGAACAGATGAAGGACGGCCCCATCTCTCAGGATCCCAAAGAATAGAACTGTTGAATGCAAAACTTGAAACATGAATTGGCTTCACCAGATTCTGATCATGGTTGTTCATGCCCCATAGTTGCCACCCTATAACTTGTGAAGAGTCACATACAGGTCCTTCGATCACCACCCTCTTCCTGTTTGCAGCTACTGAAGCAATCGGCCATGCCCCGAAAACCCTGCAGCTTCTCCAAGTTAATGAACTAATAAAATCTAAAACTGCTCATTTTGTTGCAATTCATCTTTTATATATATATATATATATATATTTTTTTTTTTTTGCTTCAAAAAAAGGAGGGGTTATTTTTAACTTTCAGTACTAGTCTTTGGTTCTGATTCGTGACTCAAATCTCAATGGGGTCATTTTCTTAGATCAAATGTTGCTGATTGAACCTCTAAAATAAGTTTTTAAAAGGGGGAGAAGGATTAATTTCAACAAGAACTCATGTACAATTCATATTTTACTTTTATAACTATAACAAACAGAATCATCCAAGGAAGACAGATCCCAAACTTGGATGGTTTGTGTGCTGTGTTCTGTTCCATAGTAAAGCTAAAATGTATACTTTTTTCTGCAAAACTAAATAATAGTGAGGGATAAGAAAGCTCATACTCTGTTTCTCTGATTTCTTCAAAGAAATCAAGATCATAAAAGTTAGAAAGCCCGGCAAAGTGAATGATCCCATCGAGTCGATGATACTCTATCAGATTAAGTGCAATATTCCTCTGATGATCCATTTCAGCTTCTGGGTCTGTGAATTTCTCCTTGAAAACCAAATGCCTGTACATGACTCCTGTGCACCTCAATATTTCTGATATCTCTGTAGAGTTAGACTCGGCTTCCACGACCATCCAAAGGAGAGGTGGAGGAACCAATTTCAGTGTTGTAGCCATTCTTCTCAGTAAAGCACCTTGAAGCAGATCATTCGATCTTGTCGGCGTAATAACTATCAAAACCTTTTTAGGAATCAATGTTACATCTTCTTCTTCTTCTTCTTCTTCTTCCACTGCAGATTTTCTTTTCTGATCTCCTGATGAATTAATCTGAACCGCCACCAGAGTTTCAGGAACAACCAGCTGAGCTTTAGCCATCAAATTTCTGTTCAAGGTCACTTCTCGAGTTGCTACTGGTTGAACAATTTCAATAGCTGGGGGAGAAAATTCCTGATTCTTCATGGATTGATTCGATTCAATAGGACCAGAGAAAATTGAAGCTCTACTGGTAGGGGTGAAACCAGTGAAGAATCCCATAATGAAACAGAAAACAATATGGAAAGCAGCTTTCTTCCATAGCTGAACTCTTTTCTTTGATCTATCAAAAGAACCCATCTCCCAAAACACTATTGAAACCAAGGTAGATCCACAAGAACTAATACTTATAGCTTCTCCCTCAGCCCCTTATGAATTATTGAATCAAAGGAACTGGGGATTTGGGATCAACGATCCATGCTATGTTAGAAAGGTACTTAACAGTATTTTAAAAAAGTGCGCGAGGTAACGGTTATATGATTAGTATCGGCGAACTAAGTAGGTACCACACGTTCTTTTTGGGGAACTTGAGATGGGAAAACAACTCGTTAGGTGGGTCACTTTTAAAAAACCCGGAATCGGTTGGTCTGAGCCGGAATTGGTTTAACAACATCTTAACCCTAGTTAATTCGATTTGATTTGGTTTGGTTTGATTTTTAAAATTAAAACCATTAATTTGAACATAAATGAATCGAATATAACTGAAAATCAAATAAAATTCAAGTTCGAACAGAATAAAGGTGAATAAAACCGAATTAAAAATTTGTAAAAAAAGCTAAATATGATGAACTGAAATTAGCGATAGAAACTAAAATCAGGCTCGGCCGGCGATTCATTCGATTCAATTCCAATTTTTAAATCCAAGGAGCAGACATAGAAGGATTGCGTTGCACTGTCGTCTCACCAACTTGGTTCAGATTGAAACCCATCACCTAAAAAACCCGTATTCTATTCTCTATTGATTAAATTAGGTTAAGATGCTAATTAGGAGAAGCTACTAACTTGACTTCCTTAGTCCAAGAAATTTGGTTTGGAAATGGATGGTTTTCTATTATATAATTAAGGATTTCGGGGCCTACACTGGCCACAATTGGAAGTATTTGGTCTTTCCGTTTAAGGGTCAATTTCACGTAACCAACTTAGGAAATTAAATTGATATAAAAACGGAAGAGATTACTTATTTTTAATTGAATGTTACTGTTTAAAATTCCAGTGAAGGAATCATTTTAGCTGTTACTTATTTTTTTTTTTTCACATGTTTATATTTAATTATTTTATTGCACAATGGAATTGCAAGTTGGTTGACATAATTATTGATAGGCTCCATCAAGGATTTAGTTATCGATATCGATCTTCGATCGATTGTATCAGTCTAAATCAATCAATATTATTTTTATTTTTCATAAAAATTAGATTTTTTTGATAATTTTATACTTATGTAATACCTGATCCCAGATTGACGAGATATCAGGAGTGGTCTCAACGGATACCAATACAATACGACTGATACAACCGATACCTAAAACCATGGGCTATATGAATTGGATTTAATTCACGATTTCAACAACATTGTGTCATATTGGACGATTCATATCATACAAATCAATTGATACAACTGATCCAATATTGATTCAAGGTTGTCAAGAATTATAAGCTATCTTCTAACTAGATGGATCATGTGTTCATATGATATGTTTAATATTAATCAAAGTTGATGAAACAAAAAAATCAAATATTAAAAAATTTTAAAGATTACATAAAAATTACATGTCAAATAATGGATTGTTGACAATATATAAAGATGGATCAACATACAAAAAGAGTATTTGATTAAATTTGAGCTCAAAATTTGATACATAATCAATCCAAATTATTTCCTAGAAGTATTCAGTTGTTAGAATCGCAACATCATTGTTCCACACGAAATATATAGATGGTCTACTTAAAAAACCTCTCCAAGCACGCCAATGTAGAAAAACTAATGGTGGAAGTTTAACTCAATAAGAGGACAATGAAATGAAATATAATATACATAAAATAAGTAAAAAGTAACAAATGAAAAGTATTTTAGTAATATAATAATCTTATAATTTGTATAAAACTATATTTAAAATTCCATATTGTATATTCTCTCAAATATTGGAAGAAATCAAGAATCATAATTCCTCACGTCACCCCAAATTGCTAATATTCCACAGAAGCACAACCAGCCCATGAAATCATTTTTATAGATAGAAAAAAACCAATGTGTTCTTCGTCATCCAAACACACCCCTAAACTCTTCATAACCGATTGGATAAACATTGCGATTTCGGATAATTAAAAATTATAATAAGAAAAACAAACTTTGTAAAATGATGTCATACTATTGAGTGTGGGAGAGAATAGACCAAGGCCAACTTCTGCCAAAAATTATAATAATAATGCGCGCAAGCTAAAATTTTTAGTGGAAATAGAATTCTGATAAACGAATTGTACAAAATAAAATCTTGAATTAAAAATAAAGGTTAAGATAGATTATTGATCATGCATTTATAAAAGACGTACTCGTTGCACTGCATGAGACTCCACATGTATGAAGTCAAAATACGCAAATTTTACCCTAAAAATATCGAAAAACTATTTTGACAACTTTAATCACCAAGTCGAGCACTCATCTACTTAAAAGTTCAAAATTTATCTACTATTAAACCCACTAAAACAAATAATCTTAACAAAAGTGAAGGATGTAAGTATAGAGTAGGACCCATTTGATTTTGTTTCTTTTATTTCTATGTATAAAAATAAGAGAAACAATTTTATTTGTCCATTTTCGTACTAAAAAAAAAAACAATTTTTAAAGTTACAAAAAGCTATTTGATTTTTTTTTTCTTCTAAAACATTTTTAACAGTGTAATCAAATTCAAAACACGAGTGAAAACATGATATTACAAGTATACAACTCACAATTAAATTCAAAATACAAATGAAGACACAACATTATAGGTATACAACCACAAGTGAAAATGTGATATTACAAACATACAACAGGTATATTTTATAGAAATGAGCTTTAGAATGATAAAAACAATCTAAAATTGTGAACTTCGCATAACAAAATTGAAGTCATACTTTTGAATAGCAAATAGTTCCAACTCTGGGTTGAGAATGACAATAGGTCGAGTAAAACATCAAAATTTTCACACTTTTTATCCCTTCCACTTATTTTTAAAAGCAAAAAATAAATCCTAACTTGCTTCTCCATTCCTGTTTCTAGAAAAGTAGACACATAAATTTCTTTCTATTTCAAAGAACAAATAAAATAAAACAGAAAAATTAAACGATTTTTGAAGTGTTCTTTTTTTTCTTAAGGAAAAAAAAAAACAAAATCAAACCGACCCTTACCCAACCCACAAGTTTTTGGGCTCCGAGGGGCCCAAATGTTTACGGAGAAGGGGAGGGAAATACGAATACCTGTTATTCTGTAAATTCACATATACAAGACAGCTATAATGGCAGAGATGAAACAGGAGGAAATATCTCTATTCTATACAATAGGGGCAGAGTGTGGAAGACGATGGAGGAACTGGAAGACACAGCTATAATATTGTCTTTGCCAACTCTTCAACTAATCGAAACCCATTACCATATCGGACCCGAAGCTCCTAATGATCGGACCTCTTCTCCCTTTCCGGCAGCTCAGGCTTCTCTTCCCGTTTCTTTTTCTCCTCCTCCTGTTCCTTTCCTTCTCCTCTCTTCTTCTCCTCCTCTTTCCCAGGAAGAGCAGGTAGGGTAGGGAGAATGATGGATTCACGCTGTGAATCGATCAATTTGCCGAGCCTCTCTTCGATCATATCGAATGCCATGGCTAGCTCAGGACCCTTCACTGCTTGGAGGATGGAGTTCGCACCCACCAGGAACTGGGGGCGGTTCTTCCGAGCCGAAGTGGCGAAACCGAAGAACTCCATTGCCCCACTCCGAGACGCTATTTGGCAGAATGGAAAGTACCTCGGTACCACGAACACGTCCCCTTCCTTTAACTTTGCGTTCATGGCCGAAGTCCCGTCGGGGTAAACCACCTGCAACGACCCTTCTCCGCTCAATACGATCCCGTACTCCGTAGCTATTGGGTTCACATGCGGCGCCATCATCGACCCCTGAAATTTAATATACAGATCAGATAAATGATAAATCATCAATGTGGGCAGTTGGATGTTATTCAAATAATCAAATCTTGATAACGAGAATGTTGCACATCAATTGATTGATGAAATACCGCACTGAGGTTGACAAGATAAACGCCAACGTTGGATTTTTTGAGAGGTGAAAAATCGTGCTTGTCAACGGCAATACTCCACCCATAGCGGTTCCGGAAGTCAGGCTTCGTGTCATAAAGGTTGTACGCGTCAGGTGATCGCACTTTGCTTTTCTTATCCTCATCCTCATTTTCCTGCACCCCCATGACGGACTTCAAGAGCTTCCTCCACGTCCATGCTTCCTCTTGTTGTTCTTCCTTCTCTTGTACTAACTCTTCGTCTTCGTCGTCGTCGTCTCCTTCCACACCCATTAACCCTCCTATCCTTTCTTGTTGCTTCAATTTCATGAAGGATTCCCAGTTGCCTGGCTGATGCGCGTCCGGTACGTAAACGATAGGTCCTTCCTGTTGTCTCATCATGATATCTTCCAATTCGCTAGAAGAAACCTGCCAAAATCATCTTAGTGCGCTGTGTGTTTGAATTGCACTATTCTAGTCGGATGTCATTTTTACCGTACATTGAATGCAGTTTTGAGGATCTTGTGGTCAAATCCCGCGAGCACAGATGTGGGATTCGTTCCTCCTCCAATGAAGAATGACTGAAAAGAGTGAGGATGTGTGAAAAAAGAAATCTTTCATGGGCATGGCCACACTCAATTGCTGTTGATGCTTGTGGGAGATTCGTGAGGGAAAGAATTTCACAAACCTGGAAGGGTCCTTGTCCAAAGCTCTCGATTGGATAGGATCTTTGTCCTTTTTCGAATTTATCGATGCTGCAAATAACCTGGAGCCTCTGGCCCTCGCCAGTGTTCAACAGGTAGAATGCATAACCAGCCGGGATTCTATAGATATCACCAATCCTCAATTGCCTCTCCACCAGCCTATCTTTGTCTATCCACCCGATCTTCACCTCCCCTGCGCCAAACCCAAGCGACAGAGATTAACAAAAAACTGTTCAAGAAGCCATGAATGGAGTTGAATAGACAGATGAAAACAGAGAGAGAGAGAGAGAAGCGGGTACCCCTGCGAACAAACAAGATCAAATTGGTATCAGTATACTGAGGAAGGAATAGGGTCTTTGGTTCCATGTTGATAAAGCCGATGTGAATTGGGTTATCTATGCCCCTCCCACCGAAGCCTTTCACGACTCTCATCTCCCCTGCTTCAGTACTTACAGCCTGTTTCGAGTCCCGCAACAAGAACTCATCCTCTCTTCCTTCTTCCCCCTCTCCTCTCCCTCCCCAACCTCTGTCTCCTTCTTTTCCTCGCCCTTCCTCTTCCTTCTCTTCTCTCCTTCCCCAACCTTTTTCTCCTCCTCTTCCTTCTCCTCTCTCTTCTGCCCTTCCTCCCCTTCCCCAACCTCTGCCTCCTTCCCTTCCTCCTCCTCTCTCTTCTGTCTCTTCTCTCCTTCCCCAACCTCTGTCTCCTCCTCTTCCTCCTCCTCTCTCTTCTGTCTCTCCTCCCCTTCCCCAACCTGTGTCTCCTTCTCTTCCTCCTCCTTCTTCATCATCATTATATCCCATCGCCATGTGAACTGAGAAGATCACAAGCAGGAGAAGTAACAGAATTGCTTTCTGTTTCATCCTCCCCATTACATACAGTCTCTGCTTCTCAAACTCACTCTAACCCACCCCTGGTGTATCGTGTGGACAATCTAGAGACTGAGATATCGGAGTCTATAAAGGGGAAGGTGGGGTGAAGTGGAAGTGATACGTGACCTTCATGCAGACGATGAGAATTCGCTGGCGGTTTTTCCCGTAGCCACCATTGTTAAATGTTAACGAGAGATTCTTCCCCATATTGTCTCTTGAAAATTTTGAACTTTGTTGTGAGGCGGCGGAGTGTGCTTACTGCAGTTACGTGGATAGTGTGGCAGATCGTAACCGTTCGTTTCACGCGTGGAATTTGTCCACGACCAGAAATCGGGTTGCTTCCTATTTTTTCTTGGTTCGACCGTGACTCGGATGAGAAGTTAGGGAAGGTCTGCCCGGATGCCTACTCCACCAAAGAGTGGGCTTGGCCCAAGCTCAGGTACAATATATGCATGTGAGCAATTTATTTATTTATTTATTTTTTAAGATTAGCCATGGATCTGACCCTTAGATTGCATTGGGGAAGTGAATTTTCAATCTCATACAATAAGGGATAGTATTTAATGATAAACCCATATTCTATTTATAGTATCACATCATTAAAGAATTTCTTCATCATAGGATAAAGAAACTTGATCTAATAAGTATTTTCAAAATTATTTTGAGAACTTTTTTCAATTCTAACTTAAATGAATTTTGAGAATAAGACAAGAGATAATCAAAGAAGATTGTTGGATGATTACCATACACAATCATGGATTCATGGTAATATTTATCTCGTTAAACGGCATATATTTTTTGAGTAAAGGTTTCCTATAAAGCCCAAGTGGGAAACTGTACCATGAGAGGGAGGGAGATGAATTCGTTAAGTTTGTGACTTCCATTTCGTTTAAGAAAGAAAATATGATCAATATGGATCCTATGACCCAGAAAATATGATCAATATGGATCCTATGACCCTATTATGTGATAAGGCATGGAAAAGAATCCCAATGGCATTGTAAAAATCTTTTTTATTTTTTTATTTTTTTATTTTATAGATAAATGTATATTATGAACATACATTATTCACAAGTACTTAATGCTGGGCTGCATTTGACTTTGACAGGCCTTATCCAAGATAAGTTGAGCCTTAAACTCATCTTAAACCCAAGCTTGAGACACATTTTGGAACTCATCACAGGGCAGCAAATGATTTAGATCAAATATATAGCAAGCAATGTTTATATATATATATATATATATATATATGTATATATGTATTTCTAATAAAGAATAAAAAGTGCTCTATAGTAGTGATTATAGTCTTTAGGTCGAAGCTTTCATATAGAAAGCAGTGTTTCTATAGACTAATAAATGATAGTGCGGCATGCTGATTTGAATTCACAATCAGCTGACTCAAGTGATGATGGGACAAAGGGATCAAAGATCAATCTAATTCACAAATAGGAAAAATCTCATTTTTTTTATTAGAATAGGTTTTTGGTTTTCATTCCCTACCAATTCGTGGATTTAGATCGATCAATACAATACGAATGTCATATTTTTTGATGAAAAATATTGAATATCAATATCGATGACGACCAATACCAACACGGACACTAGAACCAAATACATGTTACCAGAACAATGGAATTTCCCATCAAAGCTTTGTTTGGTTGGAAGGGAAGTGGAGAAATGGGACTTTTATTTATTTATTTATTTTTTTTAAAGATATATATATATATATATATATATATATATATAAAGGGAGAGGGATAAATATGCCGCAGATATCAAGTATGTTAGTGGATAGTACCAATAGGAATACATGATGAAGTATCATTCAGGAAGGATATGAGGATCATTTCAGAAAAATAAAAAGGAAAGATAGACACAAGGAATGCTAGCATACTTGATATTGACGGCATATCCAACCTTTTTTCATATATAAAACGAGTTGAGACACGTTGTACTCTTGTAAGATCTATTGGCAACCAAAAAGGAAAGATCTCTCTACCGATTACCGTAGACCAAATATTTCCAAACAGGTGTTAGCTGTTAGCTTTTCGTGAGTATGGAACCGTACGTGTTAGCTTTTAATACCCACGCATGAAAGTTTCAAATCAGGTTGCAGAGATCTTGATCAAACATTAATGGGGTTCCCTGCGTTACGTGTGACCTTTTTGTGATTTGGGAGATCAAACTTTACATTTATTGTCCATTTGCTCGCCCAATAAAAGTTTTTTCAATGTTCAACATGCCCCAGGGTTTGAAAGTAGAATTCCGTTCCCAATTTGATTTCAGAGAGTAAGAATCAATAGAATCAAGGGTTGAGAGTAGAACCAAATGTAATCTTAGTGTAGAGAAGCTTCTCTTCATGGAACACCTAATTCTATTAAATTTGATGATTGGGCAATTTTGACAATTGGATATATGGAAAAGGGTTTAACCATATAAACCCCATGAATTAGTACGGATTCTATGTATATCCCTACACGGGAAAAGAAGGCTCTCTCCACGTCTGTGATGGACTCCTGTTTTTGCATTTTGTTAATGCATGCTATCAGAAGTAGGCCAATTTTGTGATTTAGGGTTTGATAAATCATCATAGTTAGCTTTTTCTTTCACCAATCAAGAAAATGTATTGATCTTCATATAGCACTTCACATCACATAAGTAAGAAGGAAGCAGGCTACTCCTTGAAAATGTCCCACCCGTAGGTTCATTTGTCGTTAGGTTAAGCAATAAAGAAGAAAGTCCTTCTGCCCCTAGGGCGGTCGTAGATCTCTAGAATAAGCAAGCAACAGAGGAGACTTTCACCATTAAAAAAGAAAAAAATAAATAAAAAATCAATTCCATTGATCTACCATGTCCCGATCTTGATATGTTAATCCATATAAATTTTTTAGAAGGCCTGATATCCTTCATGGAAAAGACCATAATCATATAAATTTGGGACTTAGTTTTTTCAAGGCCACAATGAATAGAAATTCATTCTAACACAGTACTTCAAATAACCGTGAGGTATCAAGAGGATATTTGGGGAAAGTACTAAAATCTAATAGGGACTTGTGAACCCTAGGAGGGTGGGTGAACCGTCTTCTATAGGTGTAAAAAAACTTTCCCATAAATTTAAATGATTAATAATAGAAAAAAGGTTAATAAAAATATATTTGTTCCTTTTTATTCAACTATTTTTTTTCTCTATACTTATCAATATTTTTTCTTCTTCTTCAAATTTTTGGGTAATGGAAACATGATTTCTATTAAATAATTTAAGGGTAACGTTGTTTTCCATGATGCTAGTGGGGAGAATCTCCCATATCACGTCAATGGGGCATGTAGAATGGTATCATCTTCATAGGACTCATGACAAGAGCGAAGAAGAAAAAAAAAAACCCATGTGAGAGGGCAATACACTTCATTGGCACTGTGGGAAAGTTTTTTCCCCTACCTTGATTACTTGAGATCTCATTATGTCACATGGTCTATGGTACCTACGATGGTAAAATCTTGAGGACAATGAGACCCGAAGTCCTTGGTCCACTTATCAAGTTTTGGTCCTAACTCCTAAAGAAATCATTTAGGTGTTAAAACAAATCATTAAAAGAATCAAAATTTATGAAGAAAGTGCTTGAGATTATGGAGGGCTGGGTGCATTGTACATACATGAAAAGGTAAATAATTGAATTTGTGACAGAAATTTAAAAGTATAAATAATTTAAGGGTAAAAGAACCCTGAATAACATGTCCCAAATATAAAGGGGCACAAAATGACCCCTCATTAGCTCAAGAGCCACGCTGCTTTTCAGAGAATTCTCTCCCTTATTTTAAATTATTCATTTTAAAATAATGCAATGGGTAACTTTATTTTCCCCGATAAACATGAAAGTTACTTATTATTGGTGTTGGGCATAGGTAACATGTCATCGTTAGACAAACTAAATGTATGAGAAAAACATACAAGGACATAGGAGACCAAGACTTGATAATCAATCAGAATCAGATTATATGGCAACCTATACTCCTTGTTGTTTACTTTGCATCTCCCTTCCAAATTATTTTTCAATTAAAAAAACAAAAAAATTTATTATTATTAAAACAAAAGTAGACAGATAGCCCAGAATCTATATGTATAGTTTTAGAACATTGTCATATCTTAATAAATGTGGACTTATATTTAGATTATTAGGGATAATGGGGAATCCTCCTGCTGGCATGTTCTATTTGTTAATTTCGCTACAACCTCTTGACATATATCATATGTTAAATTTAGTAGTTAACCGAACCATATAACTTATTATGTATAGAATCTTTCTCTAGTTTGGTTTGATTTTTAAAAGGGATAAGAATTGTTTTTAGGATCCCATGTGAACTTATCTTAAATAATTTATTTATGCCACATGGCTGGATGATGTGGTAATTTTGATCATTGAACGGATCATTTTCAATTGAAGTCGATCACTTGTCGATTTTTGAGGTTGGTTTTTCTATACCAACTTCGAGGTCTTACATGGGTTAAAAAGAGCATAACCTACCAACGGAGTAGGGACTATTGATGTCAAGCCTCACAGGCTCCATCAGTTGATAAAGGTTGAAGAACTTAAATTAATGGATATCAATAAGGCCCTATCGAAACCAATTGACCCGGCTGATTGACACTCTTAGTACTTAGCATAACTGAATAGGGAGAATCAAGACCGATCTAAAATTGTAGGCTTGGCTGCCCTTCTACCATTGTATATAGTTTTTACTTTTAGAGGAAGGGATATAAGTGTAGATAGAAGTCTAAGAAATTAATGATGAGTTATGGAATTTCCTCTTATCCTCTCAATGATGTTACAAAACATTTACAAACTACTACAACAACATCCACCCAAAAATGATGTTACAAAACATCAACTAGAAAAATGATAGTAAAGAAAAGAAGATTAGGTAATCTCTCTCTCTCTCTCTCTCTCTCTCTCTCTCTCTCTGGAAGTAGATGGTAAGACTTAAAAGGATCTGTGCATCTGTGGGGTCTTCAATCTCCATCAACCATCATCCACTCCACTAGTCCACCTAGCACAACATTTAATAATGGACACCAACCCTCCAAGGGAGTTTTATAATGGAATATAAAATCTCAAAAAATATAATAAATAAAAATTGCAAAGCTACTAATTTGTTGATGATTAATGCTTTGCTAAAAAGAGTAAAGGGAAATGTTAGATAAGCCGCAAGGGCATGGTAAGTTAGCACTTTGTGACTAAATTTTTCCTTTTCTTATGAAATAATTTTGGTATCTTTCATACATATGATGTTGTTTTGTAGCATCTAAATGGGACATTCCTTCACTTAAAGGATTCAAAATATCATTTATAGAGAAATTACACCTCAACTGACAAAGTGAAGGCATATTGATTGATTTTCTAATGTTAGCACTGAAAAATTCAACGGTTCAACGAAAGAAGAGTCACCCTATTATGTAAAGGTTCAGATCCCTTCCATGCTAGTAACCACCCCACGTCATCTCACAATGTCCATGAAGCGTGGGAACGATCCTTGAAATATGGGCCTAGACCCTTTGGACGGTGTAAGATGAATTAGGAGTTGGTACACGCAGTGGGAGCGAAACTTGATTCCAACGGTAAAGCAAACTTTCTCACGCTATCTTTTACTTAGATTCAAACACACGCGGGCAGCACGTAAAATCCCTCACTAAGCAAACAGCTAATGAAATATCTTTTTTTTTTCTAATAGAACTATTAAAATATCATTGATGACGACAGAGCGGGCAAGCAACGGTAACATGTGGAGACATTAATTTGACAACTCCAATCACGCTGCTTTCTTAAACGTTTGATGTGAAATCAGCAGTGATTCAGTTATTCTAACTGTTCTTGGAAGTTAAGAGAATTGAATATGGCTTGCAGTGAAAAACAAAAATTATAACATCTATTTTCTAATGAGATTGAATCCATACCCTCAAAACAGAATAATTATAAGCTAATTGTGATTATTGAAAGTCTTACTAACTAATTAATTTTCCTATCCAATCTCAGGAAAAGTACACAGGATCACGAGAGAGATAAAGAGAGTGACAGAGAATATCGTTTGGTGTTTTTGACAGAGAGAGAGAGAGAGTTGATTTGTTAGTAATTTCTTACTGATTAGCGTGGAGCCCACAGGAAAACCAGCTGTTATTCTGTAATTTTCTGGTCGTTGAAACTTTCATTGGCGAGATCTGTTCTTTTCTCTTACAAAGAGAGGACGGAAAGCTCTAATCTTTCTTTCTTTCTGGGTTTGTGGAGCGAAACGTGGATAGATCCACAGAAAGACAGCAGAGAGAGAGAGAGAGAGAGAGAGAACAGAGAAAGAAGACAGATTTTTTTTTTTCACTGAGATCCGGCGAACTTCATGAACAGGTATTTCCGTTTTCTCTTTGCCTTCAACTTGAAATAGAAACTTCATTTATCTGTTTTATTTATTTATTTTTTTTTAATGAGACTCATTTTTCCGTTTTCGGGTCTTGAGATCTCCTCTTGAATTAATGGTTTCAAGGTTTTTCCTCGTTTTCTTTGGATTTTGTCCAATTCCTTTCTGGGTTTATTATTGTGGTGGTTGTAGATCTTAGAAGAGTTTTACGTCTCAGAAATCTGGTTCTGGGTTCTTGAATTTTCTTGTGGATTTTGCAATTTCTGCATTTGGGTATGGCACCTTTTGTTCGTTGGGCAGGGACAATTATTCGATCCCTCTCCCCATCCTTAATAGGAATGATTGCTAATGGATTTCAAGGTCGCTTTTCTGTCGGATCCGTGTTTGAGCTTTTAAATTGCTCTTGAGAGTTTGGTATTTGTTTCAGATACAAAGAAGCGGTTGTATAATTTTATTTTTGTCTGAAACAATATCTAATCTTTCTTTCACGGGATTATAAATGATATGCTGCTGCAAATGGATTTACGATAAGTATGAGAAGGGTGGTGTCTTTGATCTGATTTATAATTGCGATTTCATGGGTTTTTCCAGTCAAAGATCGCTTGGGGAATGATTAGGAGATGGGGAAGAAAGGCAACTGGTTTGTTGCAGTGAAGAAAGCTTTCAGTCCTGATTCCAAGGAGAAGAAAGATAAGGTTTGGAAGACTTTGCCTTTTCCATTGTCGAATTCATAGTATGTTGCGTGGTCTTCTGATGAAATTGGATTTCTGCCTTTTTTTAACCCCTCTCACTAGAAATCGAAGAAGAAATGGTTTGGAAAACAGAAGCACCAGGATCCCACTGTTTCCTCCGTGGTGACCGACACTGCACCTCCTGCTGCTTCTACTTCTCCTCCACCTTCTCATCCTCAGCCGCCTCCTGAGGAAGTCAAACTTATTGAAGCTGAGAATGAACAGAACAAACACTCTTATTCTGTTGCACTGGCGTCTGCAGTGGCCGCGGAGGCTGCTGTTGCTGCTGCTCAGGCTGCGGCAGAGGTTGTTCGTCTAACCACTGCTGTTCGTTTCTCTGGTAAATCAAAGGAGGAAGTGGCTGCTATCAAGATTCAAACGGCATTCCGAGGATACTTGGTATTAGCCCTGTTTCAATTAACTCCTATATTGTCCATTCCCATTTCTGTTTTATTTTTTTTCCCAAATAATTATCATATTTTGTAGAATTCCTGGCGGGTCTGTCTTGTGAGCTAATTATAAGTTTATGCACTATTTTCATCATTTGTGTGAATATTTTAAGCTGCTTCAAGGCCCTTTTAGATATAATTTCGATAATAGTCAAAGCCTTGGATATTCTAAATTCTAAGAAATGACATACTTTGCTTCTGTAGGAGGAAAATTCATGAAGTTTGTTTAGAATCCTTTTCATTTCTAAAAGCCACAGTAGCTGTTCATGAAAAAAATTCAGAACCTCTTGAATGGTTGCCAACTTTGAGATCTATTTTCTTATTTAAACGAGAGATATTATCTTATAAATCATTTCCTAAGTGCTTATTAAAGTTTAGATTTTTGTTTTTAATTTTTATTTCTGCTTGGAATCACCAAATAAAAGAGTGAAGGCAAAGTGTGTGTGTGCGTTTTTTTTTTTTTTTTTTTTGGGGGGGGGGGAGATTACAAAACGAAAAAAGCTGTCTTGGGCAATTTTTTTTCCATTTCTACTTATCTTCACATTTTAACAAAGAAAATGCAAGAAGAAATAGGAGAAAGAGAGGTTTTTTTTTTTTTTTGGGCAATAATAAGGTGTGGGTACATGTGTCTCACATGTGGTTCAATAAATCTACAGGCAAGGAGAGCTTTGCGGGCATTGAGAGGGTTGGTTAGGTTAAAGTCGCTGATTGATGGACATGCTGTCAAACGCCAAGCCACATCCACCTTACGGTGTATGCAGACCCTGGCTCGTGTGCAGTCTCAGATCCGTACAAGGAGGATCAGGATGTCAGAGGAGAACCAGGCTCTTCAAAGGCAGCTCCAGCAAAAACATGAGAGGGATTTGGCAAGAGCTGCTGTGAGTCCCCTGCTTTATTTTACTTTACCTAATTACACCGATATTTAACTGACAGATTTAGTTGTGTGTTTTAAATTAGTTTGAATGCACATTTTTGTCCTCTAAATTATTCAGCTGGTAATCTATTGATAATTTTGGGCAATGGCTTTGGCTCTCTTGGAATGACCATTTGCATTAGTACTTTTATTTTCCTCATTTATCCCACAAAAGATGAACAATGACATGATTAGCTGTTGGACTGAGCTTTCCATCACTTGTCTTTTTTCTGTAACACTTCAACCATTGTCAGGAATTTGTTTTGTCTAAATTAATAAAATTGACATGCTGGAGACATGTTTGAAAGCAGCTTGTGAAAACAGAAATTTTTTTCTGCTGTTGTCAATGTATTCAACTCCTTTCATATTTGATGGTGGTTGTGAATAAAATTTGTGCAACATTTTTATCCATTACTAGAATTAAATTAATCATTGCAGAAAAAAGTCAGTGTATGTGGTTTTCTGTACATGGGAGTCACATGGATGTGGCTGTTATGTACCATCCATATCGGGTGTTAGATTGGTTGGATCTTGGCTGAGTGCATGCTTGATCAGATCAGATTCTAAATTTACAGTAGTCCCTTTCGAGATCATTCTGACTGAGATTCTTAATCGGGATCCTTGATCTGTTTATTTTCAGATGGGGATACGATTCATATCCTTGCAACTTTCTTCTTATCCATATGTTGTATTGCAAGAGTCTGATTGGATCTAGAAAAGTTGCATGCCCCACACACCCCCCCCCCCCCCCCCAAAAAAAAAAAATCTTCTTTGTCATGTTTTAAAATTTTAATCTGTCATTTCCATTGGGAAATGGACAGTTACTAGTTCTATAAACAATACACTGTTACTGTTTTAATAAAAGGAAAATGTGTTTCTGAACCTGTACAGATAGATGAGGAATGGGATGACAGTGCGCAATCTAAGGAACAGATTGAAGCAAATCTTCTGAACAAGCAAGAGGCTGCCATGAGAAGAGAAAGAGCACTCGCATATGCATTCACTCACCAGGTAAACCCTGCTTCCCTTCCTTCTTTTCTGTGTTTTCTTCTCTTTTTACCCTGTGTTTGTATGGACCATAGTATGCTTGTGGGTTCAGCTTGTTATTCAGCTGCTTAAGAGGTTCCAGACCCGGCTTCATGTTATTTAATTTTTTGCAGTCGCTGGTCTGCTTAGCCCTACATTCAACTTGCTGAGTCCTTATTATTTATAAATGAAGAAGAGAAATGTTCTTTTTATAAAATGGCATGGCTTTATAAGCCATGTTTTTAATCTTGGACTAGTCAGATCACGAGTTCCACAGCCTTCAAATGTACAATATTATGAGATTAACCTGCTATGCAATGGCTCTGCAGCAAATGTGGAAGAATTCTTCACGATCTGGGACCGCAACTTTCATGGACCCTAACAATCCTCACTGGGGGTGGAGTTGGTTAGAGCGATGGATGGCAGCCCGCCCATGGGAGAGTAGAAGCATGACGGACAAAGAATTTAATGACCATGGTTCAGTAAAGAGTGTGAGCCGCAGTGTTGCAGGAGGAGAAATCATCAAAGCTTATGCCCGCCGCGAACTCAATGCAGAGAGGCCTTCACCTACAGCCCAAAAAGCCAGCCGCCCTCCCAGTCGCCTATCTCCTTCAACTCCCCCTTCCAAAGCAGCATCTTCTTCATCGGTTGCTGGGAAATTGAAGCCAGCAAGTCCAAGAGGGAATATGTGGATCCACGACGATGATTCAAGGAGCATGTTGAGCGTGCAGTCAGAGCGGCCTCGGCGGCATAGTGTTGCAGGTTCATCAGTGAGGGATGACGAGAGCCTGGCAAGTTCTCCAGCTGTCCCAAGCTACATGGCACCCACTGAGTCCGCAAGGGCCAAAGCCCGGCTGCATAGCCCATTGGGGATAGAGAAGATTGGAACCCCAGAGAAAGGATTGGCAGGGTCCGCGAAGAAACGGCTGTCTTTCTCAGCTTCCCCAGCTGGTCCTAGGCGGCATTCAGGTCCACCCAAGATAGACAGCAGCTCCATTAAGGACTTGGGTATACAGCAAGTTGCAAGCAATGGTGGTGGAAGGTGGCCTAGCACCTGATCGAAAGGGAGCAAAAGACAGCACTTAATGGGTTGAAAGCATTCAAAGAGAAAAGTGGGTTGCAGTCGTCTTGTACCATTTTCAGAGCTCTTATTTGTTACTTAGTGAGATTTGGTTTGGGTGAATTTAGTCTCTTGGGGTCCAATTATGATTTGTTCAGTTGCCTTGTTATGAAGATTGTGTCTTTGTTTCTTTCTCTTAGTTCCCAGGCCTTGGCTGGGATTCTGATTGGTGCTTACAAGATCAGACACGAAGAAGCCAATTCATTGTACTGATTGCAACTCCAAATGAATGTTTGTGATTTTCCATTTTCATTTTTCTTTTGTTATTTTCGCCGGATGGAAGAAAATCCACTTGTAATTGTTGTGTTAGTGGACACTTTTGTGTTTGTCAATACTTTGTTGAATTTTCTTTCTTTCTTTCCTTTTCTTCTCCATTTTTTTTTTCCCTTTCTTATACAATATTTAGATGATCACATTTTGTTTGATCTAGTGGGGAAAGAAGGGAGAAAGATATAGGACTCTGTTTGGGGGTGGGCGGATGTGATCTGAATCCTTGAAAAGATTTCCAGAGAACAATACAAGTCTCTCTACAAACTAAAAACAGTCTCCACTCACTCCCCACTGTTCATTTTTTCTCGAAGTGTTGCAATATTGAGAGTTAAAAGAGTCATAGTCTCACATCGGTTTGTTCTGATCCTTGGTTCCTTGGTTCCTTCATATATTTGGGGAGCTCTCTCAACTTAAAGACATGGTTTTGGACTCGACTCTCCAATAGAAAGGGAACCACTGGAAACTGCTTTATTGGAAAACTTGAATTGTTCTTTCATTGGCTTTGGAATCTGCTGATGCAACCATACATTGAGCAGGGGAATCTAAGACTTTGGATCAAACTATACATTTGAAGACATTCTGGTTGCTTACCAGAAAGCCTTTCTAAGTTCCCAAGTCCAGAAGCAAATACAAATTCCTCCCCCAGCCCACACGCTGGACCCTGTGTGGACTTTCGAAGAATAACATTACCTACCATCCCACACGCAAGAGCCTTTGAACAAGATTGATATTCATGACGTGTACGTGTGTGTTTGTTGATAATAAAAAAAATGGGAAAGGGCTTCCAATGCCGCCAGTGTGAGGGGAATTTTTCAGGCCATACCAATGATAGCATAAAGAATGGTATCATTCACCAGGATCAGATTAGGTTAGGCTTTTGAAAACCCAGCCCAACCCTGAGTCCCTTTAGTTGGGCCTGGACCTAGCCCGACCTTGACTTAGGGCCAGAAATATCAGCCATGAACCTGCCAAGGCCACGGTATCACAGCCTAAGCCCTATTCAGGCTCAAGGTGAGCCAGGGCAAGCTCGAGCCGATAAGTCCAAACTTGCACCCTTAGTTGTAAAGGAAAATAATAATAATAATAATAAATAAATAAATAAATAATAATAAAAAAATTTGTGAAAAAGTATGATAAATTAACTGTGTGGGGCACTTTTTCCATAAAACGTACCAATGTTTATATGTTATTATGAATGTTGAAGTACTAGCTTAAATATAATCTTTGAGAATTGGGTTCAAAATTGAAAAGGAAAGAGAGATGGAAACAATAATGTTAATAGATGATTTTTTTTTCCCTTATATAATGTATAATTTTGAATAATTTCACACCCTTTAAAATATAAGGGTAAGTGTGGAATACTTATGGGGTGGACAATACACATTAGAAGCCTATATTTGACACTTGGCCAACTCATCCCATTTTTAATGTTGAGATTTTTTATGTCCTCTTAACAGATTTCAATTTAAAAAATATATATTATACAATCATATTTTATTTTTTGCACAAAAATATAAGAAAAGTGACTTAAATATTCAAAAATGATATTGATATAAAATAGACAAATTATTATTGTCATAAGGACAGATGATTTGTCCACCATTACAATATATGGATAGAAAAACATGATCTAGATTAGCCATGCTTCAAATTTAAAGTCTAATTCAATTAAAAATCCCTTTATATTGACATGCATCTCTTGTATATCCTACATGTATGTAATTATTTTAATATAAAAATAATTTATATTAAAATTTTTATAAAAATAAATATTTCAAATTTGTATTGTGATTTCCATAAACATCACATTCCATTGTTAAATATATATTTTCAATTTTTAATAAACAAATGAGATAAATCGATCTTTCAACCACCTAATAGACGACCATTCACCCTTTATCCTCATTTAATATGTGGACCCCTTGTGTGTGTATATATATATATATTTGGTAGAACCCTTGTATATAATTGATATCCCACCAAAACCTAATATTCTCTCATCTCTGGCATGTATAATGCCTATATACATGGTGCTCCATGCCTCTCTTTCTAAACACATACTAACAATGTGAATTTTGTGAGTATTCCCACAGTGCCGGTGTGCGAAAGAATCCACAAGACATAAAAAAACTGAGGCCCTCTCTCTCTCTCTCTCTCTCTCCCCCTACAAAATTTCACCTTGTTTGAAGTTTCCACATGGGGAACCCTCTTTTGCTCAAATTAGTAATCAGGGCCTCAGAGAGAACCTTTCCCCTTTGTTTATTTACCTGATATAATATATTGAGAGTGTGGTCTTAGGTCCTTTACCAAGAAAAAAAAAAGTGTGGTCTTGGGTCTGTAGCTGACACCTATGTGAGTCTACAACAGTCAATAAGCCCTTCAGCTTGAAAAAAAAAAAAAAACACATACATAAAAGGAGTCGCTAGTGTCTATTGTGCAGCCTAGCACCATTCTTTATCCATTATTATTATTTTAGGAGAAAGAACAATGCTGCCAATGCCCACTACAGCCTCTCAAGTAAGATAGACCACCTTGCCCCTTCCTTTGGATGCCCCTCCATGCATTTCCATTGGTCTCTGAGTTATTGCATGGGCCACACAATCTGGCAAAAAACCTCTTAACTTTCTTCTTTATTATTAAGGAAAAAGATTTTTGACTCATGGTCTATATCATTACTCCCATGTGTCTTTCTCTCTCTTCCATGTGAAAAAATGTCGTCACCCCTTATTTGAGAAGCAGAGAAAGAGACCCACGTGGTACCGTGTGGTGTAGATCATTCTTAAATAATTATTTAGTGTGGCGTGTAGATTCTTCCATGCATTGACATCCTGGAAACCTTTACCTAATTAATTACACTTGTGGGTGTGGCGAAGCGATGCATTCAAATTTAAAATGGTTTGCTGTCACGGGAAAATATAAGAAAAAATTACATGATTACTCATTTATAGGTTTCCTTTTACAAAATTACCCACCAAAAGTTTCAGTTAACAAAATTACTCACAATTAAATTTTCCTTTACAAAATTACCCACTTAAAGTTTAAGTTAACAAAAATACCTAAAATTGAGATTGAGTTTACAAAACTACCCACTCAAAGTTTTAGTAATAAAAAAATACATGCTTATATGTGGAAGATGAAGAATCATATTTTGGGTAGTTTTGTAAACCCAAACCTAATTTTGAGTATTTTTGTTAACTGAAACTTTGTCTGAATAATTTTGTAAATTCAAACCTAATTTTGAGTATTTTTGATAACCAACTTTTTTTCAATTTTGTAAAAGAAACCAAAAGTGGGTAATCATTTCAAAATTTAAAATGGTTTAATGGTAACTTGATCGGACGGTCCAAATTGATTTATATTACTAACGGGAATAAAGAGGACGTCTTACCGCCTTACCCGGAAAGGGCAGCAATCTTGGTTGAACAGAAAGCAAAAGCAAATTAAAATTTCAGGGTCAAGGGTTCTTCCTTCCAACCGAAGCCGAAGGCTTTGGCCTGGCAGGTTTTAACGGTTAGTTTTCCAATAAATCCAAGTATGAACCCAAGCGATCATATCATAGATTCACCGATCAAATCTTCTCCCTACAACGTTCCTGAAATCCCAATTGAGATCGTGAGCGAAGAAGAGATGGCTCTCATTGAAGCTGCTTTTACTGCTACTCGTTCCTCTCTTCCCTCTTCTTTCATCTCTTCTTCTGCTTCTTCCTCCTCCTCCCAATCTCGATTGTCGCTCTTCTCTTCTGTTTCATCCATTAGCTTTCACTCGAAAAGGAGATTGTCAGGATGTTCGGAGGGCAATACGGTTCGTGACATTGAAGATTCAGGCGCTACCCAGAAGAAAAGCATAGTACCCCAGTCGTTGTTGGACCGATTTCGGAGAAGAAGAGGACTAGCCATCACTGATCTCACTGCTTCGGTGTGAAAATTTTCTCCTTATGAATATTTTACTTCTTTCGTATTTGATTGTTATCGTTTTATTTTGGTGAGATTGGTCCGACTGCCGACTGATAGGATGTTGATCCTGAAGGAATGTTTTAGTTGTTTGAACTTGTAAAAATATTTTGTAATTTTCAAGCCTCTTGTTGCAAGATTCGGGAGTGACCCAAGACGAATAAGGAAGTGTTATACGATGTCTTGTATTCTGTCATAGTTTAATCCAGGGAGTACTGGTGGTGCAGCGCCTCAATAGGCAGAATGGAGGTCTCGCTAGCCAGTTAGCGGGCAGCGGGGGGGCGTACCGCCTACTCGAATTTTTTATTTGAGGGCGATTGTGTACTTTCGGATTAGGGTTTTTCGCTATATATTTATAGCGAATGTTACTTTTTCTGTAATGCAAGCAATACTAAGAGGTGTGAGGAAGAGCGCAATAACCCTATTCTCCATTGATAGTAAAGCAGAATCTCATCTCACCGAGGAAGTCGGCAATCTTGCCGAATCTCGTAAAATCCGTGTGCATTGTTTGTTCTGTTTTTCCATTATTTTCTGCATTGTTTTAGGGTTGTGTTTCTACAGGAAGCATTTCGGTTCTGTTCATGTGGTGGAACCTGAATTCCTCAAATATGACCTTGTATTTGTTTAGTTGTAACATCTAATGCACATATTATAACTTGTCTGACACAGTTTCCCAAACCCAAGCTTTAAGAGGTCCCATTCTTGATTTTTGTTTATTCTTTCCAATCCATCCCCCCTGCCGGCTCTCCCTCTTGGTTTTCCATTATTCCCAACATAATGAAATCGACATAAAAGTACTTGCTAGTTGCAACACTTGAATAGTTTGTATTCATACAGATACTAAATTCTAGCATTGGTTGGTTATTCAAGTCTAATATTTGTTCTTTCAGTTCTTAAAACTTCAACCTAACCCCATTGTTCTTTGTTTCCTATTATTGATACTAGGAGTGGTGTGAAAAGCAAATGGAATTTACTCTTCTCTATGGAAAACCTAGAAGAACTAAAGCTATGAAAGCTGGTAGTGATCGGCACACTAAACTGGAAGAAGAGGTAAGATTCAATCTGTAAACCAATTGTTTATCCTCTTGTCTTTCTATCTTCATAACTATTCACTCTTTTGCTTTTTTCTTCAAGCTCTAATGATGAGACCTTGTTTTAGAAACACTCTGTAATTTAGCTCACACTTAGTCATACGTATCATATTATTCGTAATCTACAAAATGCTTTTTGTCAAAAAAATTTATGATTCTAATCAAGTGAAGTAGAATCTTATTAAAAATATAAACCGGGGTCGTTTATGATTCTACATGGTAGTACCATACCATGAAGGGCTACAATCACATCTAGAATTTGCTTGTTTGGTGTAATTCAATCTTCATTCATTCGTTTCTGTATGAGCTTTCTTACAAATGCTACATAGCACCACTATCATTCATGAAGAAAAAAAAGTAGAGGCACAATTATCGCATAATTAGTTATTGATTGTATTTATTCTTAAGCTTTCTTGGTTACTGATACTACTATTCCTAGAGCATATTTAGTTTTTTCGTAATTCAACATCATCATATTGATCTATCAGCTCATTGGGCCTCCCTAAGTTTTCTTGAATATCTTTTATCCATTTCTAAGACCAACATATGGTCCAATCCATGTCTCAAATCCACAATTTTCTTCACTTTCAGCATGAGCAATAGTAAATCTTTTAAGTTTCTCTTCTAGGGTTTATGCAGGAAATATAACCCTCAGGAAAATAAAGTACCATTACTAAATGCTTGTTTATTTGATCTCTACACTGTGTTAAGAGTACTAACTTGTTACAGATAATGCATTTCTAGGCCACTGAACTCCCTTTTATGCATATTTATAGCATAGGATTTGTTGTCCTAACACTACAATATTGGACCACAGGTCATCAAAAAAATAAAAGTTCAAGTAAAAGCGGTTGAAGATGCCTGGGGTCTGAAGCTCATGAATTTTATTGTAGGTTCAAATCAACTATTATTTGAAGGACTAACACGTGAGCTGCCACTGTAAGTTTGGGTAATTGAGATAATTCTAGTTTCTTCCTTTTATTGTCAGTGTGAATTGTTCCTAGTTTTGTGCATCACACCCCCCCCCCCCCCAAGGACCATCAGAATTGGTTGAGGTAGTATGGTTGGACATGAAACGGAGGATATAAGATATTATGTCCCACAAAGTCTTTGTTTTCTAATGGATTCTTGATATAGTATTCCTTTTATTCATGGTTTTGGGGTATGGTCTGGTGGCTTGGATTTACTTGCATCCAAATATTTGATTTTGTTATAGATGTGTGTAGGGATGGAGAGCATCTTATTCATATGTGGAGACTTATTTTGGAGGGGAAGCTTATAAAATTTGTAATTTCTCTTTTCACGGGGGGAAATAAGATTTGTAAATTCTCTTTTCTCTAAGAGTTTTGCTCCCTGTTGTTTTCCCCTGTTTCCTACATTTCAATAAATTGGTAGGCCTTTGACTTGCACCACAATTAATTTTGATTTTCCTTGGAAACAACTTTGCACATAGCATGCTTGTTAATGGATTATAATCTTAACATTATTTCAGAGTAGGACTTGTAGATGGTGTCTGGATGGTCGGGGCGATTGATGAACTTCGAATGCCTTTAACAGAAGAAATCAGGACCCCCTCATTGGTGGACACAAAAACTCGTGTTAAAGCTACACTTCCCTCTGAACCACAACAAAGAAATGGAAGGTACATTTATTTTCCATTTGTTCTGTCAATAAATTGTTTGCTAATATAGCAGGATAGATTTTTGACAGCATTATTTAATCTGAACTAAAGCTTTTTCCTTTCAGTTTGAGAGTTCTTGAATTATTAACTTTTTTGTTCTTTTTGGGTGGCAGACTTCAGTTAATGTGCTACAAGTATTTGTGGGATAATATAGTTGCCGACAGCTTCCCTGCAGACCGTTTCTTTGATTTCTTTGGATTGAATCCTCATCACGTTTTGTCTGAAGATATCATAGAGCATGCTACCAGCTCCGGTTTCCCTGTGAAGGTAATTGAATTTTCTCCTTGACTGTATTTATCCATTGATCTATGTTTCTTGTGACACCTTAATACCTTTTCTCATTGATAGTGACTGTTTACTCCATGTATTTGCCCTATTGGCCGATCCATCTGCCTCATTGTGTTAGTTGGTGACTACTTGGAAGGGATATGACTGACATATGACTGGACACCATAATTTCATGATATTTGTACTTCTTTACTGCCAACTACCTTCAAGCATAGTTATTATCTATATGTTAGTGTAGATCAGAAGCTTAAGTTATTCAGTTTCAGTTGGTCAAATTCTTAGGCTGTTCCCATTTGAAAGATGTCCATTGACTGGATGGTCCTCTTCAATGACTTAGTGGTCGTCTCCCTGGTAAAAGAAGCATTTGAAGATGATGAAGCTGATGTATTCTTTCTCTAGTATAATTTTGTTAAGTTTATGCCTAGTTACTGAGTACCCAGCTTCTTCAGATAAACTGGAAGGACACTGTGTTCTCTCTAGCTCTATCTTTTGTCCCTCGTTGCTCATGAAACATTTTGTTTCCTTTGTCCATATTTGCTCCTACTTTTCCTTATTTCAGCTGCTTCAATTTGAGAGGTGCTCAACCTAGACAAAACATGGATTTAGCCTATAGTGGGATTACTCCAACTTAACCTGGGAAATCTTCTCCTTTCCCTTCCTTCTTCCTCTTCTTGAGGGCTAGTTCTTTTGGGTCAGGCAAGTTTGAAGCAAATCCAACATGGATTTAACTGGGCATGTGTTAGTCAACCTAGAACTTGGAGAACCGATTAGATTGTCAGTGCAGTTCATGAATTAGCACCCTAGTCCATACATAACCCTTTAATCTTCCTAAGTGATTGCAGTATCTTCATGAGACATGAGCCCTTAATTGTTCCCCCACATACTCTGCTTCTCTTTTTCGTGTCTTAGCATAGGGCTCCTGTTGACACCAAAACTTGATGGTTTGAATTTTTCGTTTTGTGTAGTCAGCCATATTCTTGGTGCAATGTGCTATGATGTAATGTGTTAAAGGCTCGAGGAGCAAAACAAGAAATGTCAACTGGTATATGTTTTGCAATCTGGAGTGCCTTTTGTTGGCATGGAAAAATGTCCCTGAGAGAATGTTGAGAATATGGTGTCAAATAGTGTGAGACATGTTTTTGACAGAAGATTGAAGAACACATTTGGATAGAATAGAATACTCTAGTCTTTAATGAGCTGTTTTTACAAAAGATGGTATTCTTGCTATGGTCCACCCCAAAGCTTTCCTACTTAATGTAATGGATCACTACAGAAAAAAAAATTTGGACATCAAGGGTAAAATCCTCTCGTAGACATTATCACTTTCGAGTTTATGATGATATTCTGACTTTAGTTTGTTTCATTTGAATGTGCAGACCCTTGAAGATCTAGTTACGTGCTTTAGAAATGCATGTTGCTTGCTGCCTCCTGCACACGACCAGCTTCTGTTGAGGTGATTAGAAATCTAAATGCTTAGAACTAAAGACTATGTTATTAATTGGACCTCTCCTAGCTACAAACAAGTCCATGGAGGATGAAAATATTTCAGTTTTAGGATAGGAAAGGTTTTAGCTATGGTCTTGAGAAACATTTTGCAAAGAGCACCAATGTTACATATGGCAGCTGAAGAAGCCACTTCTCTTGTTCTTTCAAAGAATTAGTATTACAGTGGCTGTTGTCCATGGTAAAAATATAGTGTAAAACATAGTATGGGCTTTATGCAGTCATGGATAGTTTATACATGGCCACCTCAGGAGGTTGCTTATGAGATGGCTGGATGTGTGGGTAACAATTGGCTGCTGCCCCATCTTTCCATTTGGTTGAAAAAGGGGTTGTTCAATTTTTTTTGCTTTTAATATTCAGCAAGGGTAATTAAGTTTGATGATTTTTTTTGC
This sequence comes from Macadamia integrifolia, assembly GCF_013358625.1. NCBI lineage: Eukaryota > Viridiplantae > Streptophyta > Magnoliopsida > Proteales > Proteaceae > Macadamia > Macadamia integrifolia. The sequence goes on along the minus strand of NC_056562.1, from coordinate 14,838,908 downwards.
ATTTGGATGCTTGGCCATAAATTTGTGTGGTTGTGAAAAACCTCTTGGGTATTTGGTATGAGCCTTTACTGGTCATAGTCCTGTTCTACTTTTTAGATCATCTCTCCACATATTTGGGTTCAACGTTCTGTTTCTTATTTGTTGCAGATATGAACTCCAAGGAGATCATTCATTGCTAGGTGAAGATCAGTTTGCTTATGAGTCTGATTGGCTTAAGAGTCAGATCCAGTGCTGTCTTGAGTTCTGGATGGGAAACCGAGAAGCCAGATATGTCCCAGCAGAGGAGCGCTGGAAGTGTCGGATTTGTAAGTTTGCTTCTGTTTGTCCAACAAATACAAGCACCAATAGTAGTTCCAGCTAGAATTTAGCAGCGATGTTATACTCCTATCCTGGTTCAATCAGCCTACAAGAAGTTGTAGCTGTATGTAGCCACTTAATGCAGAAGTGAGAGAGCATGGAATCACCCAAATTCCTACAGCAATTCACTTGGATTGGGCTGATCATTACCTGGGGCACCCCAAGAAATAACGGATCCTGTACATCTTATTTGTGTGTAGTAGCCATATGTATATAGCATGCCATTGTTGTTGGCAGAGCTTCCATGCTCTATTTAATAATTTTTTCCCCCTTAAACACAGTTATTGATTCGTTCATTGTTGTAAAATGGATGCTTAATGAACTATACATTTATTTTTCATTCCAAATTTACCAAATTCATTCCAAGAAATATAAACGTATTTTCTACTTCTGCAGAGTGTTTCCTATATATTAGATGAAAGAGTATCATTTTTCTCGATGATCACTGCAGCACATATTTAAGGAGGGGCGATGATCCTCTGCCTTAGGTGCGGCCGTGCGGCGAGCATCGGACGGCCGAGACGACATCGGCACATGCCTCGATGCCATGTTGGCTATCGGATCCTCTCCGCTCCGCCACACCCGCGGCAGAAGATTTTTTTCTTTTAAGGAGAGGATTCTTTGCGTAAGTAGCACATAGAGGAGCACACCAATGAGGTGCAACGAAAACAATTTCAGACATAAAAGGGCATCAAATTTATTTCATGGAAGGAGAGACCCTCTCCCCTCTCCCCTCTTGGGACGACTTTGAGAACCTTCCC
>NC_056562.1:14795802-14837770 GCF_013358625.1 Macadamia integrifolia | reverse complement strand
AAAAAAAAAAAAAAAAAAGAGAGAAGATTTAATAAAAGTACAAAATGATATCCCAATAACTAGGCCTAAGTGTGTCGTACAGGATGATTCATTACCTTTTCTCGTACCAAGAGGTTCAATCCCAAAACTGTCCCATTTACTAAACGACTCCAAAACTCAGATCTAATCACATTTAATAATGGGATAGTCTGATTTTCGGAATCAAAAGTCTCAAGCACTTAAATATATCCAAAATTTCGAGTATGGATCAGGCCCTTGTACAAGAATGATTCTGGTATGGTGTTTGATCCAAAATTTCTAAGTACACAATTACTTTCCAACCATACAAATAAATGACTTTATATTTCTTTTCAACTATTATGCATTGACTAAAATAAGTATTTTATACATGTTAAACGGGTCCTAATGGTTCCATTTTGGGCTTTTGGTTCTGGATCCAATGGGACGAGCGGATTTCGGGTTTTGGGGATTGGGTTCTAGGACGGTTCCGGTTTCGTACCCAAATTGAAAACCCTAGCACTGAAGCACACATTTCCCCGCAAGCTTACCCAACCCGGCAAGGCGGCAACCAAAAGAAATGCGCATGAGAAAAGCCGAGGAGAACTTCTGGAGAAGTCCATTTGAGTCTTCGTTGAACCTCTGAAACCCTAAAAATGGGTTCTTGTTTTCTGGATCAGACGTTAAGACGGAGCAACTTAACAGATTAAAATAACGGACCAAATTATTAATTGCAGACCGACCGATGGTCTTTTCTTCAACCCTCAGCCTCTCGCGGATATGGTGAGTTCAGACCTACTTGTTTGATTGTTCTGTTTCCAATGTTAATTTCTGTATCCATGGTGATTTGGTGTTTGATTATTGAGTTCGTTCTCCTCATTACTGTTTTTTCCTCCCCGTTGGTCACTTGTTGATCATCGATTGAAGAAATTATGTTGGCTACTAATGAGCTAGATTGAATTGGATTCGTCCATGGAACTGCTTCAAAGCTAAAGTTGTTTAACATCCATCAACCATGCGATACCCCCGACCCACCCACCCACCCCACCCCCAAAAAAAAAAAAAATCCATCAATCATGAGATCTGTTGTTTATTTGGGGATTTTTGGCAGAGCCTTTCACATATTTTGGATGGAGTTTTTTAGCGTTTCATCCTGTTCAAGTTGCCAGATGAATGTGTAATCCCCCCGCCCTTCTATGTTTCTCTGTGAGTTTGTACCTTTTCTTTCGTAGCTCTACCTAGGCATGGTTAAGGTATAAAAATATCATTATGGTAGGGTTTTGAGGTGCATAAACTGAGCTATACATGTACCTTCATTATGTTGCCGTGTGCTTACTATAGTTAGATTCATTAAGGGCGTGTGCAATAATATAGAATAATGATGAAAGTTTCATTAACGTCAGATCCTCGCAAGTTCCATGACTTGGGCACATCAGACAAGTTTAATACATCTCATTCAGTCCTGCACAAGTTCACACAGTAGTAAATGATATTATTTTAATTTCATATGAATAACATGTTCAAAAGCTTTGACAGAGATCTCCAAAACTTATCTGTCCAGGAGACATCCAAAACCCGACTAGACTCATTGGGTGGAAGTTTGATTGTAATTACTTTTGTTAAGATGGGGTCCTGAAAATTTCTTTTATACTGACCTCTGTTTGATCTTTTGTAGCTTGATGATAAAATAATCTTCCCATCATCCAATGCCTAAAAAATTTGAGTACATCAGTACATTGAGTCCAAATTTGTATCGAGTAAAATAGATTATATTTAGGTTACACGTAGGAATAAGGGAGAACTTTTCAGGTATAACAAGGACTGAAATGAGGGTTGGTTAATGATAGTCAGGCATCTCAAGTCAGTGCCTGAGTTTCTCAGTATGATTGGTTTGACTGTAAGTAGCCAGCTTTATTGGAAAGAGTTAAAAGCTGAAACTAGGTCTTGCTAGAGGGGATGGGAAGTTCTATTATTCGATGGCTACTTATTTTTGGTCTTATCAGAAATATCACATTTATCTTTCTTTACAGCTCTGGTCAAGGAAACAGAACTGTCAATAAGAATGTGCTCAATATCACTTCCTGAACTTGTCTACTATATTTTAATGTTGATAGCAGAAGCATTCATATCAGAGATTTAGAATAATGAACATTGAATCTCTTGTGTGTATCAGACTTCACCGTTTCTAGCTGGACTTGCTGTGGCAGCTACTGCTCTTGCTGGAAGATATGGGATCCAAGCGTGGCAATCATTTAAGGCTCGACCAGCTACACCTATCATGCGCAAGTTCTATGATGGTGGTTTCCAACCTACAATGACAAAAAGAGAAGCAGCTCTTATTCTTGGTGTTAGGTAAGGATGGCATCTTATTATAGGTGTTTTAGCTTCTAGGATCTGTTTGCCTAATATTGATGCTTATAAAATTTTATGTAGTAAAATAATGATGATGCTGAAACATGATAACAGAAAATTGCCCTTCTCCAGAAAGTGCAGGAATTTTATTTCCTTACTGATCAATGCTGCATGATTGATGATTGTCTAGTGATAGAACTCTCATACCAAATTATGACTAACCAAAGAAACCCAAATGTATGGAAATCATTGCTGCAAGATATTCAGTGTGGCTTTCTGCTGGAGGCAGGAAGATTTATTTGCTTCTTCAATAGGTATAGGGTTAAGGGACAAATATTCGTATTTGAAAATTTCAATTTTTTCCCTCTTGATTGACTTCCTAATATGCACTGTAGCACTCCTCACCAGCGCTTACTTTGCTCTTTAGTTATGTTATTCTTCCTGATGATGTCAAAATTATATTTACTTACTGTAATAGCTATTCTTTTTTATTTTCTTTTAAGAAAAACTGTAGTTTTGTGAAATCAGCTTTCAGAAGGAAGAATTATTAAAAGATTTATTTCTGTGTCTTTATATGTGCTAACATGATTCTCCACTTGTCAATCCTTTCTATTGGTTTCCAAACTAGCCTCTTTGTGCAGAGAGGGAGCAGAGAGGGAGCTGGCACTTGTGCAATAGGATAGAGACAGTGAGCTTTAAGCTTCAAGTATTGCAAAATGCAAATCTGTATTTCATTCAATAAATCTCTAATTCTCAGAAGCCTGATCTCTTCCCACACGTGCACCTTAACTAGCACATTAAGTCTGAAATTAGGAAGTAGCCTCACAAATTAGCAACTTACCAATAACTAACAAACAAACCAGCAGATGTCACTCAATCCTGGACTGAAGGTAGGGTACTACCAATGGACTAACACTTCAAACCCTATGGATAATTGATGGTCGGATGTGTAGATACCACCAAGTTCTGAAATTAGAAACCAGGACAGGATTAAATACTTAAACTTGAAGGAGATCCAACCACTGGATGTGGCTGAAACTGAGATCGAAGGGAGGGGTCACAGAGGTAGGACTACACCCTCAAAATAAGGGTTGAAAATCTGTTGGCCAGAATATAAGTTGTTGAGGTCTGAAGTTCTGCTGTAATATAACTCCATGGAGAAAGTGTTGCAGGTCAGGGATGATGCCACAGTATCTTCACTTGGTGCTGGCTTAAGAAGATCACACTTACAACTTCATAAACAACAAACAATAACACTGCTGTAGCAGGTATTGGTCACTCCACAGAAGGTATTGATCGCTCCACAGAACAGCGTTGCAGTGGTTCTACAATAAAACAAAAGAATAAGAAGGGGGAATAGGGAAGAATAGGGGAATATAACCAAGGCCTCTCACCTATGGTCTAGGTCTGTCTCTTACTAACCCTATGGCATCTCACCATGCTCAGTCTCTCACAGCGACAAAGGCACAAAGCCAATGCAATCTTATATATAAAGGGTAATGGTGCCTGTAGAAAAGGAAAGCAGCAAAATAGAAAGTGTCCGAGAACAGTCTTACACATGTAGTAGGCTCCCTTGTTCAAGAAGGAAACTAGAAAATAGTAACTAATATGATCCTACTACATATGCAGTGAATAGCTTTCCTATTTACAGAAACAACCTTAGAAATAGAATATTACTAATTAAAGATACTAGAGATAAAATTAGAAACAATAACCCCAAGCAAGAACTAGATATCATGTGGTAATGTGACTCAATCTTGGCCCATGAATTGGACCAAACCCAGCCACAAAGGCTGGCTCGATATGGGCTAGGCTGACTGACCATATTCTCTTCCTCCTCTTCCTATCTACATCAGAGAATCTCTTAATCCAGAGGTTTTGGTGGTTGGATGGGATTCCTGGAATAGTGCCTCTGTCATTCGGGCCAAGTTTAAGATCTCGCTCACACCCCCCATCTCGCTAATCCAAAAAAGTGAGATCTCGCCGAGATCATGTGCTTTTTCCAGGTCGACTCGGTTGTTGGTCTCGGTGGCTATATGGTCATTGTAGCCCCCTGAAAGTTGGTAATACCCTATTTTAGGCCTTCTAAACACAATGGAAACATCAGTTTTTTAAAATCAAACCTAAAATTGTACTTTGACTTGTTACCCTATGTAAGTAGTCTTCGACTTTTCGGACCTTAGGTTAGTATGCTCTATCTCATAATCCACATTCCACAACCAACACATGGCACAACATAATCATAAGAATTTAAAAGATATCATATATAAGAAAAGTAACTCCAAATGTGGACAAGGAGGTAATATTCTCTACTTTTTAAGCTTTAATGAGTGTAGGATTGGAGATTGTCAAGCAAAAGCACCAAAATCCTTGCTCCGTGGTGTTTTTTCTTCAAAAAAAGTAGAGAGAGAGAGAGAGAGAGAGGCAAGATTTGGCTAGATATTGGCGAGATCTAGAGATCTTGGTCGAGTTCTTGTACAATTTGTATCTCGCCATTCATCTTGTCTCGCTTTTTTGAAAAAACAAGATATTAGTGATCTCGCTGAGATCTTGAACCATGATTCGGACTTAATATAGTAAGGGGGAGCCAGAGGGAATAATGACATTCCAATGGCTAGATTTTCTTCTCCCAGTATGAAAAAATTTGCCATAAATTTGATCTTATGCTTCGGTGTTCCCTGAAAGTTGCATTGTATTGTTGGGACAAGGCTCGTTGAATTGGTGGGGCTTAATCTTGCTGCGCACTGTGCTAGAGCTCACCTTCAAACCATTTGTTGTTGAAAAAAAAAATCTTGCGACGTGAAAATCGATTTTTTTTTTGGGCAGAACAATAACAATTTTTCTGGTCAATCCACAAGAAAAATTTATGTACCTTATTGAGTTATTTCCATTCTCTCCTAATCAGAAGGTTTTTGATTTAACAGGGAACATGCAACTCCGGACAAGGTTAAGGAAGCTCACAAAAAGGTGATGGTTGCAAACCATCCAGATGCAGGTGGCAGCCATTACCTTGCTTCCAAAATTAATGAAGCAAAAGACGTAATGCTTGGAAAGACAAAGGGAAGTGGATCGGCCTTCTGATCCCACATACTCCCAAGCCTCTTTTGTCAAAGCATGGAAGTGGAGCTAGAAGAGTGAGGCGCCCTCTTTCACAACAGAAAAAGGGGGCACAGTTTTTCCATTACTTCTTAAATACATGTTCAATCTAATTCTTGGGTGTTGTATTAGGCATAAAGAGTGTTGAAGCAAGAGTTATCCAATTCTTTTATGACCACAAAAGGTTTATTTATAAAATTTTCCATATATTAGATAGGAAGCAATCATTTAAGATTGGAAACTGGATATATTGTTATTATTTGAAGGGACTGAAGCCCACTGAGCATCTATTTTTCCTGAGCTTTTAAACTTTCTGTTTGGTTCCAGGCATGAAGCAGCCTATGACTGAATTTGGCAGATTGTAACGGGTCTTATCTTGTATTTGCTTCCTGTGGGACTTTTGATGTATCAACACGCTCCTACAGATCACTGCACTATCAATAAAATCAACTTCCTCCACACACCCCCCTTCCCCCCCCCCCCCCCCCCCCCCCCCCCCCCCCCCCGGGCGGGGAAAATAAACTTCTCTACGCGCGGCCCGTCTGTGTGGTTATTCCATTTGTTGGATGGAGGCAGCTTTATGAAAAATCGGAATCAGGCATCGGTAAATCCTAGAAACCTCAGTATCGGTCCCTCGGATAAGAAAACCCAGTGACCCGTAAGAAAAATCCCTATTGTCGGCTGGATTGAAACATCCGGAAGCAGGATTGATCACTGTCTATTTGACCCATTGGATTTCGATTTTTGAAACAGTGGATAAAGAACATGGTTTGGTTTAATCACGTACCAATTTTTTTCGTGTAACTTCATTGACTACCTTTTCATGTATTAAGAATTTCAGTGTATATCTATTGTTCTCGTTGGTTCTGTGGAATAACTGCTTGTCATGGGGCCTTTGAGCTGGGGCTATGATCATTATCATGGAAAACTTTTTTTCTTTGCCAAAAAAATAAAAAATGTATGTATAGTATATAGTTCTCTTTGCTTAATATTTTGCTCTTTCCCAACAAAAATGACAAAAAGGTTGTATCAAAGGCCGCTGCCACTAGGGAGTTTTAGAAAGAGAAGTTTTAGAAAGATCATAATATATGCAGTCTTACCACTACTTCACATAGAGACTATTTTCTGACATGAAGTTACGACCTAGTAACGTATAATATAATCAGTGTGAACCTTAAGCCAACGTGCACAAATCCACAACTTTCCTAGCCTTCTGAAACCCACCCGATTAGTCAAAAGGAAATGTAAAGTATAAACTGTAACCAACAAACAGGAAGCAATAGAAAGGTTTCCCACTCAGTATCAAATACCAAACATTTCGCAAACTCAGATCCTTCTAACTCACCAAATGATCCATTCTATGTTGATGATATTGGGGGGAATCCTTCTCTTCCGTCTGGGCACAGCCAACACACAACATGGGCCTATAGCAGAGATCTTTGCAATTGCAGGGGCAGTGTTAGCTACTCTTCCTTGGATTCTTCAGCTCTTGGTCTCTGCAACAATCATCATATCTTACAATATGGGGCTCTGTGATCTAACATGGTTTGTCACGTCCTCGCTCGAGAAGGGTCCACATAACCATTCTAGCTCAGGAGCTATTGCTCAAGACACAGAGGTAACAAGCGAAGAAGATGAGGACGAAGGTCAGGATGGTGTGTGTAGGGTTCAGCAGGAAAGGGAGCAGGGGTTCCAAATGGCTTTTGTTAGACCACAATCAGTTGCAGAATACTATGAAGGAGCTCTTCAGTTGGACGGCACTAGAATCGTCCAATGACTCAGAGACGGCAATATGAATTGGGTTTTGCAGTGACAACCATATATATTACCTAGTCATTTCAATTGGATTCTTTATTTTCTTATTCAAATCCTACCAATTTGGCTGAAAAATGAAACAAAATATAATTTTTAAATTAATCATACAATCATTATTGGTAATGTATTTATCTTTTTTTTTTTTGAACCATCAAAATCGAAGAGAATCTACATGAATTGAATCACCAACTAGCACATTACACTGGAGTATGCAATATTTAAGTAACCCATAAAATCCATATGAATTGAACCACCAACTTTATCTAGTTGTCTTATCCACTATAGGTTTTGAGAGTTTTCACATCCCCAACATGGAAATGATAATGGATGAACATACATCAGAAAGACAATTTCCATTAAAATGGTGGAGTGCAAAAATATAGCAACTCCCATTTCCTGTTCTTCAACACCTCATCCAAAACTATAAATGCATTCCATACCCATAGCCTGCTCAAGAATTAACTGCAGAAATGGGGTAATGATAAATAATTTTTAGAAATTTTTTAGGTTTTTTTTTCCCATATTTACCTCCATGAGCAAAGCAAATGGTGGGGGCCAGGGGGGGGGTACTTACAGATTACTTTTTTCATTGTTAACCTGAAACTACTGTGGAAACTAAGAAATACTTCAGTCCGTGGCAATCAGAGACACCTCATCTAATTCTTCAACTTCTTCTTCCAGTGAACTTAGATCTGCTTCCGCACTCACATTAAGTGGACCTTGGGGTGCTCCGAAAAGAGTAGAAAATATTTGCCTATGGCATTCATCACAGAAACAGAAATAGGAGAAGTGGCCCTCACCAGAGAGCTTATGAATTGTGGCCCCTGGCAAAACTCGGTGCACATAGTCAGTCATTGATGGTGGAACAACCCCATCATCCATCCCCTGTTCAACAGCAAAACATTATTTATTAAAAACATACGAAACCAAAATGGTAATTTTTCAATGCTCAAAAGAAAACACCATTCATAGTTGAAATTTTTTAGATGATTAGAATGACCAGAGATGCAATCAGCATTCTTATGTGCACCACGGAAATCTCCCAGGCTGAGAAATTGACCTGAACCAATGATTCTAATATCTAATCTAGCATTTTTTTTCTGGAAAATTGGAACATAAGCTTGTGTTGCACATAAGGTAGAAAGAACCAGATGGAGTCGAGGTGCACTGAATAGATCTCCTAGGTCAAATAAGCTTAACCTGGACCAAATACATCCATCCAATCTATGCATGTTTCTGGAAATCAGTAAGAAATGTGGTGTGTAAATAGGTATACCATTTATAGTTGAAGAAATAAGCAGAGTAATTCATTGGCTAGCAGGAACCAGACAGTAGCATTTCTCAATACACCAAGGAGATCTCCTAGATATGGTGATGCAGATTAATTACCAAAATAGGCTTGTTTTATTAGGAATAAGCTTAGGGTTGGGTTCCATACATGTTGGGCCTTTGATCCCTTGTGTTTTGAGTGTAATAGACCACTTTTATGGGTCTAAAAGGGGGGGTCTAAGATTGAATACGGGATTACTAGTTAGTTTCCATTTTCATTAGTTTCCTTTTTAATTGGGCTTGATTTGAGTTATATTTGTTTCCTTAGGAGTCATTAGTAGTCAGTTTCCTTTTTCAACTAGTTTCTAATTTCAGTTAGTTTTTAATTTCAATTTTTAATAATTATTGTATTAGGGGAATATTTGGTTTCCTTTTTGAGGAACCTTCTATTTTGTAATTCCCTCATCCCATTAACATTATAAATAAAGAAGAGGAGGCTCCTAAAAGCTTAGAATGATTTTGATAAAAAAAATTAATGGTTGTTGCTATTGTCTTCTTCATGAAGAGTTGTCTTGTGTTTGATCAAGGCCTAGGAATTGGTGTTTGATCCAATTGACTCTTTGTGGCGTGAAGTCCAAGAGGTCTCTTCAACTATTCTTTCTTTCTTTTCAAAGTTAATTGCAAGGTTCTTCAAACCAGGTAAGGGATCTGAACTGCTTTTGATTTCTGGTTCTGAAAATCTCAAGTTTCTCTCCTGCTGCCCCTATATTGTTCTGAAGATCCAGCCAGCCGATGGCCCTCCCCTTTTGATTGATTGTTGGGTTTATTAAGAGGGAGGTTTGACCTTAATTTGGGACCAATCAGACCATGGGTTTGTCTGATCTGAGGTGTTAAACATTTCTGGCCGACTGTGTTTCTGGCCAGATTTCAGATCTGGTTTGATTTACCTGTTCCTGTGGCATTTGTTTCTGATTGTGGCTTATGAAATACTCTATACCTGCTGCTGGTTAGTCCATTTGTTGGTGTAATCTCTGATTTCAAAAACTCCAAATTCTGGGTTTGAAAATTCTGATTTACAAGGGTTGTTCGACTCTTAGTTCTGGACTGTTGTTTGCTGCCTAATTTTGGGCGATTACTGGTTGTTCTTTGGTTTATAAGTTCCTGCAGTTTTGGGTCTAATTGGGTGTCCAATTTAGTCCTACATTACATGGAACCAATGATACTAACATCCATTCGATATGAACCTTCTGGATCAGAAGAATTCTTGCGAGTTATCCAAGAAATATTAGATAGAGCATGATCCAACTTGGTAACTGTGACACATATCTCGTAGATGTCATACCAAATGGTGAATACAACCTCAAGCCGGTATTGCATATGCTGCTATACCTTTGATGAGCATTCTAACAATGTCTAATACTTGAACCAAGTGAAAGAAATAGGGACTGGAAAGAGCTCAACCTGCCAAATATGTATTGGGCCAAGAAAGCCTGTCAATTCACTTTCAGACTGACTGTACAGGGATTTTATCCAATTGAGAATGCCTTTTCCTTTGTGCTTCTTCTGCACTTGAAGGTCTGCAAGGCTGAAACCCCAGTTTGACACCTGTAGCACAGCTTCCTCCATAAATGGTTTAGGATTTCCCTGACGCACTGATTCTTCCACATCCCTCTGCCAAAATGCTTCAAAAGTTGGCTCCTCTACCAAAGCTCTATCCTGAAGTTAAAATAAAAAATCATGTTAAAGAGTACTCAATAGTAAATATGGTAGGCTATTTTCTAAGAACAACATGGCTGTACCAACACAGAATGTCAAAAACAGATAGGAAGAAATCCTTGTGAGACATCAGAACGTGAAACACATGGAAATGGGCTGCCACAGTTGAGTTTACTGAAGCTATGTTGAGAATAAGTGAAACACACGCTATTATTTACCACATGATAATCTCTTGGTGTATCACAAAAAAGTTAGAAACTGGCAAGCCTAACATCAGCTGATCTACAACCACCCTGGGTTCGGGTTTCTAATTGACCAATCTTTAGGCTGTCCCTATGGATGACTTCCCGGTCATACTCGGTATGGAATTCTTGCACACTGCAAAGGTTGTCCCAATGCCATTTCTTGGCTTTATATGCATGATGGGTAAGAAAGCTTCCATTACAAACTTGCTTTAAATTGGAATATGCTTTGTCAAGTTGGCTTGCTGGTTTTGCCTCTTTAAATTGTGATGAGGCTTTGCTAAGTTTGCTTGTGGATTTTGCATAGACTATTCCTTCGTTCCATACCTCACTCCTTGAATTTAGAGGGTCGGGGTTCAACCACTTCAGTAAAGTTTCTAAATCCTAGTCTATATGGGTATACAGGAAACAGGGAGCTCAGTCTTGACATTTTGGTTTGACTGCCTCCACATGTCTTCAATTTCTACCCTTTCTTTCTCACACAAGTTTTAGTTTATAAAACTTTGATTCAATCTCTAGGCATCCATTCATAAGTGTAATTAACCACTGCTTCATTAATGCAACTTGCAACACTCAAAAGCTAGAAATAAAGAGTACATAAAATAAAATTAGATCTTAGAAGTTTTTCCATGATTAATATGAATCAGAATAATTCACTAAAATACAAATTGTAAGGTCTGTTGACTGTGGTGGCATTAATATACATCAACAAACCAAAGCAAGCAATCTTCTCTCAATCAGTCATATTAGTCTATCCAACTCGGATCTAGTTAAGTTCAGCTTGTTCACCAACAGAAAAGCAAAGTGATTAATTACAAACATCGTGGTAGAGTATTTGATCTAATGCTGGTATAATGATAGATAAGGCTCCATTGAGTATCACAATTGTTTATATTTGCAAATGCAGTGATCCATATGCAGCGATTGAAAGCGGAAACGCACTCACACTCTTTCCCAGTGACACTGATAACCACTTATCAAGATGATCATGCTTTCCAGATAGGAAACTACGGCGGTAGAAGAAAGCAAGAAATCTAGGGAACCTCCGAGCTAAGAAGTACATCAGTTTCCTTTTTGATGTCCACTTCTCCCAGGTTCTTTGTCTCTCTTCCTTTGTCATTGTTGATTCATATGGATTAGCCAATGGGGCAAACATGGCTACACCTGCAAGGTTTTGTCACTGATGGGTCAGACAGTTTACTGAAACACAAAGAAAGTCACAGTTTCTTGTGGAAAAACAAACCATTTATGTATGCCACCATATCCATAACAATGGTTCGACAAATGATAATAAGCTAAGCTTGTCATGAGTCATCTATTTAAGCTGCATGGACAGTTGATGAGGCCATTCTAGCTTTTGATAGATGACATCACTCACTCATATGGACACCATGTATTGGACATTTCCCTGATGTTATTGGTCATCCAACCTTTTTAAACTTCTTAAAAAATATTGAAATTTTCCACTTTTCTCAAATTCTAGTCAGTCATGTGACAAACTCCGTTTGGGCTGAACTTGTAACATGAGTAAAAAGTAATGGACAGCAGCATATTTCAACAAATTTGGATGCAGACTAAATTGCCATGTAGCATAATCACAAGCCCACTTAGAGAATGATTTCTGAGTGACACTGAGAAATAGCATCATGCTGAGGTGAAAGCTGAGAGCGGTCACTAAGACAAGATTCTTAGTGGACTAGGAATCTGCCATGTAGCAGTTTTTTTGTACATAGTTCTGTGGACTACTACCAATACTACTACTAACAACAAGAACAAGAGGCTAAGAACAATATGGTGACAATGACGAGGAAACGTCCCATTCTCAACATCAAGGAGCTGGATCAAGCAAGAAGGACCTGGAGGATCTACTTAAATTGGAGATGAAAAGAATGATAGTGAAAGAATGCAACAAGCCAACTCTAATTTTTCATTTTGATCAGGGGGCTGAGGGTTAAACCTGCAACTCTGTCGGGAATATATCGGAGTGAAGCCCAAGCATGAATGCTTCCACCTGAGTAACCCACCACCCAGAACTTGTCACTGGCACCAATGGCATCTGCAATGTATGACATATCCAGAGCTGACGAGTTAAGATTCCTGCTGGGGTGAGGATCACTCTCCCCAAAGCCAGGTAGATCATATGTTATCAAGCGGACACCAAATTCCTCCAGTAGTGATGCTTTAACTCCAGGAATTCCTGTTTAAGAACAAAGTACAAAATTAAAATTTGACAGAATTCACCTTTTCCTAATGCACTCAACACCAGTGCTGAATTAGCCGATTTACCTGCAAGTCGAGAGGAAAGAAAGGAATGTGGAGCAACCAGAGAGAATCTAGCTCTGTCAACGGGGACACCTTGCTCATGATATGCAATAAATCTTCCATCAGGAAGTTGTATACGGCTAGCATTAGAAGGATGTATATACACTTTCTTTATCAGTGGCACAGAACTATCCTTTCCGGTACTTACATTCAGTGCTGCACGTTGACTTTGCATTAGATATTGTTAAGCAGAAAAGAGAAGAAACGATATAATTACAAACTCCTAATATCAGAAAACTATAAACTTCTTGCATTTCCAGGATCAATAAGAATAAGAATGGAAGTGCAAACAAATGCTTGAGAAAACTTATTAAGACTATAAAATTATGAACCAAAAGGAGAAAGAGAGATGCCACAGCATCAGGCTCAATAAAGAAAAGCACGGGTATTATGTCAATTTTATCTACCACATATCTAGAGGAGAAACACAGTAAGACATGAAGCGGAAAATAGAATAATGTTTGTCAAATGTGTGGTAGCTCTACTTTATCTCTAACAATACCAGTTCTATAACATAATTCCCCCCTCTGAGAATTGAACTAGCATCTCTCTTCTTTGAGTCTCACAGGTTCATTTGGTTTTATCTGAATTGTTCTCTTTTCCACAGGCTTACCCTCTATATGACAGGATTAAAGTTTTTGTTTTTTTGTTTTTTTGTTTTTTTTTTTTTATTAATTATATAAAATTTATAATGGGAAGGAAAAGCATGAAGACACAAGAACGTCAAAAGTCAACACAACTAAATAAGTTCAGACAATTACGCTACCTTAGGAAGCCCGTCTCTTATTCTCCCATCTCCACTAAGTAATATGAGATTGTGGAATTAAGGTTAAGGCTCTGTAGAGGAAGTTCTAAACACATTCCCTTGTAAAGAATCACACATTATAAAACATGAAAGTTCAAGATGGCCTCTAGCACCCTGCAGCCTTGCTACATAAGGTCATGGCTCGAACTATGGTGGTGGAGTTGACTTGTCACTACATCAATGTCCCCATAGAGACCACAGGTTAATCTTTCAGCATATACTTTCATCCACTGCAATTAGATTTAATGCTTCTATGCGGCCTGTCGTTCATGTAGACATTCTTTCGGTTCACCATGGATGTAGGGTTATCCTCCACGTATTACTTAGTGTAAGCAGTGTAGAGCATCTACCACTCCACATAGGTTAAAATCTTCTTGAATCCCTTAAGGAAGTGCACATATATGGAATCCCCAATTCACCACCTATAGAGGACTAAAATTTACCTTCCAATTGACAGAGCAAGCCCGTGAGAAGCACATAGATAGAAATTGGATCAATTGAATCAAGAGGGGAAAACCTGAATATGAATTAGGCATAACAGAGTACATTCCATGACCAAAATTAATAAGAGATGGAGCGCAGTGTGTGTGTGCGCGCGCTTGTGCATTGATCTTGTTCTACGGGAATGATGCTTTGCCCAATCACGAATTAGAACATATCCCGTGGAGCAATCTTACCAGAGAGAACATTAAGATGAAAAACACAAATTTGAGATAAATTTTGTAGCAGAAGGAACATAACCGAGCTCTTTTATATTTATGAAATGTTGATGATCCAGAAACGCCACAAATACCTGCTAATGCGATGATGAAAACGAAAAAAATGACCGGCCAGGCGTGAACTGGGTCCCGATCCTCCGGCAAGTACTCGTTTAGGAAACTAAGTCTACTAGAAACCTTTGCCAAAGGCCCTCCGAACTTCCGCACAATATAAGAATCTTCATTCCAAAAATTCTGCAGCACCACATCCCTGCAACCTCTGCCCAATTCCAGCAGCATTTCGGCGGAGGCCGTCAGGAATCCTTTAAATTGATCCTTGAAGCTCTCTGCTTCAGCCGCATCGCCTTCGAGCCCCTCAGCACCACCGAAACCAGTCGCCGTCGCCGCGACTCCAATTCCATCATCCGTGTACCTAATCCCCGGGTCTTCCACAAGGCTTGCGAGCTCCTCTCGCCATGACTTTGTCACTGTTACTTCAGACATTCCTACTAAAAACAAGCACCTATAAAACAAGCACGGACTGACCAAATATTCCTCAGAAACTGCAAGCCCAAGTTTCGGGATGAAACGAAGTGACGAAGAAGCACAAACTCCACGGCTGCACCATTTTCGATCCAGAACTAGTTCTCAGGCAATTAAAGTAGCGCAGAAAACGAAGTTAACAGAACCAAAATGATGGATCTTTTAGCGTGATCTTGAAGCTGCATCGATTAATTGTCAAAACCCTAGCGGACAATATCTACCCAGAAGCTCTTAGAAAAGGGGCCAAAAGCATCCACCATCTTTTTCTTTCTGAAAGAGACGTGGATGCTGAAATCCGTTTTAAAAGCCTCAGAAGTCTACGCGCGTCTGCTCCCAACTCCCAAGACGAACCGACATTTTAACGGATTAACCGTAATCGCCATGAATGGCCGTTACCGAGCTCCATATGGTCCGAGCACGACACACAGAGACTGACAAGTGCGAACCAGTGGGCGTTGGAAATCACGGATATATTGAGGGACGATATCAAAATCGACGCTCAGGATTAGTCCACGTCCACAAATTGCCGCCTTTACAGTTCATTGCCGGCTACCGTTTGCGTAGGTGGGGGCGGAGTTAGTGGGTCAAGGATGGACCTGCAGTTGCCAGTTACGATGTACACTTTCTTGAAATCGTGGAGCGATTTGCGGTGTATTGCATCATGCATGTGACGACTGACGAGGAATGTTTACGCGCCGCCCTTCCCCCTTTTCGGTTCCAATTTTATATATTTGTCGAAGAGGATAGGATCGGAGGACTTTCGCTAGAGCGCGTGGTTCGACGTACATGGGGATACCTACCATACGGTGGAACCCACTTCGAAACCATAGAACCAATGCAGCATAAATCGCAGCCGTACGATTTTTGTTTGTTTTTTTTTTTTTTTCTGGAAACGGTAGCGTTCCTTCTTAATACTAGGGTTTTTGTGATAAAGATTCTTCTTCTGTAGATTACGAATGTGAGGTGGGACTTGGGAGCACCAAGGAAAGGGCAATCGAGAGATTCGAGGGTTACCAATGACAGGTACTTGAAAATCGAGCAAATCAAACTTTTTGCCTCTGCCTCTGGTTGGTAGTGGTACATGCTTGATCAGATGATGTGATTATTTTGTCTTTATTTACCAAAAAATAAAGTGATTAGATATTTGTAGATATAATTCATTAGATATTACATATTGAGAATTTCTTATTTGTACAAAAAATATATATATATATATAAGTGCAATTTTTTTGTTAGTGAGGATAAATGTTATCTTCTTATATATACATATTTGAAAATTATGTAAAATGATAATAATTTTTTATATGACATAATCATAATGAAAATTGAAATTTTGATTTGGGTGTCTTGGGATTGATATTTGGAACAATGAGGTTGATATTATCAACTTCATATAATAGAGGTAGGTGTAAGAACTCTATCAAAAAAAAAAAAAAAAAGGATAGGGGTAAGAATGATCTTGGAAGCTTTCTCCTAATGATAAATTATTTTGAAAAGGGGTTGCACTTTTTAGCAGGGTGGTGGTTGCCATTGTTGTAGAGTAATGAACTAAGTCTCGGGAGAGGCTACTTGTTTAACTACCCCCACGTTAAATGTGTACATACTGTTATTACCCTTTGCCCCAACCTACGCCTCATACCATAGCCACCCTTCATTGAGTTGGGACATCAACCCCTAGTGATCTATGAGCCCTTGATTGGAGTTGACCCAAAAACCATACACGAATAATGTGTAGAAGAAAACTGCATGCCCTCTCACATTCCATTAGTCCCTTTGAACAATGAAATGTCCAAAGGCCTTCTAATCGAAAGGGGGGGGACTTCCCTCACCATAATTAGTACTTTGGCGTTGAGGGAGTCCTCCCTCATACACTTTATAAAAGGTGTCGTTTAGATAGTCCTTTAGATATTAGACAAAAGATAACAAGCTAACCATGCAACCAATGCATTGTTTACACTCACATAATTTTTTTTTTATCAGTCTTCTCTCTTCACTTGATTGTGTGAGCTCATGTGAATGATATTGTTTCAGTCTTATCATTAATGTGACGTGAGGGTTTGGTGCTTGCTACCTTGGCCTATGCTAGCACCCCTAAGTTTATCTTTCTCCTCCTCTAATAAGTGGCAGAAATATTATTTCATATAAGAGAGGAGATCTAGAGAGACATAGAGGAGCATTTGCATAGGTCATGCTCCCATGCAGAAACAATTTCCAATGAGAACAAAAAATCCGGGTGAAAAAATATTGCCAAGTTGTTTGGGCTACACCGATGCTTCTTTATGTCAACGACTCTCCATTATCTCATGAAATGACATTTGTTGTTCTCTATTATGGGAGAGAAACATGGAAGTTGAAAAGAGAGAGAGAGAGAGAGAGAGAATGTGTTTGGGTCCATTGTTCATATGATCATCTGATCGTATAAATCAGTATCCAACACCTGTCCCACTCTCTACCATTATGAGGGTATACCTATGGGATAGGATAGAGGAAGAGGGAAAAACCGAATATTTCATATGGTACTTTTGATCAAAAAATTAATTTGATTTATTTAATAGGAGAGAAAATAATAATAATAATAATAATAATAATAATTATTGTACGATGGGGTGATCGTACAAGCAGGGATTAGATGCTAAGAATTTTTTTTTTTTTTTTTAAACCAAATATAGCCTATTAAAACAAAAAGACCAGGACTAGATGCTAAGATGTACGATAAGATGATCGTACAAGCAGCAGCTGATCCTTTCACTACCGTGCACCAAATCCATACGATACGCAGCACTAGAAAGGAAACTCAATCCAAAAAAACCATTCACAGTGGTTAACGCCGAAAAAATATTTACATATAGGGGTGTTCTCGTCATTTGAATACAATTGCAGATCAATTTATGCCCAAGTGTCGTCCGTCCTACGAGGCCCCTGCGTCAGCTTCTATCTGTTCATTATCCGAAGTTTTAAAATGAAGAAAAAGAAAAAGGAAAAAAAAAAAAAGCTGTATTATTTTTTGTTCAGATTATTCTTCGATTCTGTGCGTCTCGTCTTCTTCATCTTCATTGATTTTGGTCCGTCTTCTGCTCTCACCGCCAAGTGTAGCGGAATTGCAATGCTAAAAGTCGCCTGTAATCTTCACAGGTATTTTTCACCGGAGCCAGTGGATTTAAATCCTCTAAACTTGGTCTTGGATAAGAGAATTTAAACCCGCAAATCTCTACTCTGCTCTGTGTCGAGTTCGAAAATCCGATTTGAAAGGTTTTTAAGTGTATCTGATATCGATGGAGGACATTTGCGATTTCTGCGGATGATTTTAACTGGCTTCAATGGACTTCGTTTCGGATTCTGAATCCGTTGTATTGTTAGGGTTTTGTAATTTTAGACTGGATTGTTTGCCTACTTCGTTCAACAGATCTCATTCGCTCGTTGATCGGGACGACCGGATTTTTTTCTATTGAATTTCTCTAGGGTAAATCGTCTATTCTTCGGGGTCTGCTTATGGTGTTGTGATTCTTTTAAGCAGTGCAAGTATTGCCTGCTTTGTTTGTTTGATTTGTGTTATTAAATCTAGTGCTGCTTTACCTGGTATTACTATTAGTAATGTTGTCTGCCAATGACCCAGTAGATTCTTTCTTTAATTCTCTTCACGCGGTTAAGGGTGCTCTTTCACCACTTGAATCTGGAATTCGTCGCGCTGCGAAGGATCTAGAGTCTTGCTGGGCGGGTCCGACAAATGAAGCGATTAATCTCGAATTGTTCCCCAAACTGAATTTCGCTGCCGAGAACAGTAAGAAGAGCTCTTCTCTGAAGAAGAAACAGTGCGAGGACGTTCTTGTTGATGACAGAAAAAAAAACTTGGTGATAAAATTTCCGATCAAGACGTTCTTGGGAACGTTTTTTCCCAGTTCCGGAGCCAATGACCGCAGGTCCGAGCTTCTGAAGAAAGGGTCCAAAGAGAAGGACTCAGTTGGAGAGAAGGTCTCTTGCACTAACTGTTTGCAGTTTGCAGTTACCTGGTCTTTGTTGCTTAGCAATTTTGTTCAGGCGATTCCAAGCCCATTTAAAATCGGAAAGAAGCGTTTTCAGAGACAGGGTGCTCAAGACAATTATTCTTCAGTTTCATGCAAAGAATCAACATCATTGGGGGATGCATCGAAACCGAAGCAGAGGGATTATGGTCAATTTTCTGGGTCATTTCAGAACAAGGGCACAACATGTAAGGAAGGGGACAATTTGTCGTTGGAACTCCTTATAGGTTTAATATTTGACCAGATCACCCAAAATCTTCAGTTATTCGACCAGGGTAACCAGCGAACATATCATAAGAGTTCTGCTCAAGCTGAAACTTCGTCGCCTTCGCCTAAATTTGATCATTTGGGGGTAATTACAGGTATACTTAAAGGCAAAAAGGCTGATGTCGATTACTTTCTTGGGAGCTTGAGGTTCGCAAAAGTCGGGGGCATGCCACCAAGTCTGGTAGGAGCAACTTCTCCTGTCAAAGTAGAGGGTGAAGATGAAGTCTCTACTGGTAATAGGGAAGAAACAGAAAGCAGTTCACCTCAGAAGCTTGCAAATGGGTTGCTTAATATTCCATTATCAAATGTTGAGCGATTGCGGTCCACACTCTCTACTGTTTCATTGACAGAAATGATTGAGCTTCTCCCCCAGTTAGGGAAGTCCTCTAAAGAACACCCTGACAAGAAAAAGTTGTTCTCTGTACAGGATTTCTTCAGGTATACTGAGTCTGAAGGTATGTTCCTTTGTTCTCAAGTACCTCTGCAGCCTATCGATTACAGTTAAACTGGGTTGCTCTTTGAGAGCACAACCTAATATCTTGAGCTATATTTTTACTTATTTTTCAATGCTTAAGCTCCTTGTGTGGGCCAGCAAGGTTTTGACCGCAGGACTGTGGTTCATTGCTATGCTTTACTTTGTGTCGGCATAACTGCATATAGTTCACAATACATTATACATTTCTAAAATTGTATTTTGGATTCTTAGATGATATTTAAGCATTTATGCAATACACAAATGCATGTGAATAAAATGATTGTCAGCAAGAATAAGTTCACGAGTGAAAAGAATGTTGATCTGATCATGGAAGTGCTTTTCACAAAGAACATAACATGGAGATAATTGTAGAATGTTGGAAAGGAGTTGTTTTTAACACAACAAAGGTACAACATTGGCAATAATAGAACAGTCAACTATATTTGAAGCATTTAAAAATCCATTCCAGTTATGGTACCAATGAAAAAGAAACTTGATAATGCAAAGATGATATCCAGTAGTTAACATTTTTTTTAATGGTTGAAATCAAATCATCGTTGATAAATGGAGAAATAAAAACTGAATTTAGAGAATAAAATTGTGAACTTTTTTTCCTATGAGGAAAAAATGTGCAAAAAATTTAATCACTAGGAGACTGCTTTGTTGCTATCTAAAGTGCTATGAAGTTTACTTGACATAAAAAAATGTTGTTATAAATAATAAGAATGTTGGATCAATTAAAGTGGAGGGCAGCCTCGGTGCATGGTAAGGTTGCTCAATTCCGACCTAATGGTTGTGGGTTTGAGTCAGGAAACAGCCTCTCCGTGAAGTAAGGCTGCATACATTATGATCCTCCCCAGACACCGCAGTGACGGGAGCCTCATGCACTGGGTACACCCTTTTATTTTATTTTGGATCAATTAAAGTCAATAACAGCCATTACATTGAAGGATATTTAAATAAAGAACTTATATTTGTATCAATTTTAAATATCTATATTCATTTTATTTCATGGATGTGTTACCCGTTAGGCAGGCAGTTGCAGACAAGCACACACTCTCTTTCTCTATTTGCTCTCCGAAATTTTACATTTTGTCCTCTTTTTAGGTGCAAACGATAAAATCATTTTAGATGTTTTACGAATTTTAAAGGGACATGGGAAGATTAATGATGGATGGAAGGGCTATATGAAGTGGCTGTTACTTCTGTAGTAGTTGTCTGAAATTAAATAGGGTAGTATAGAAATGAGTTAACAGAAGAGATGAGCTAAAAATAGAGTGGAATTATGATACCTATGTAAGACCTAGTGAGGTTGAGCTTTTAGATGCCTCGTTCAACTGCAGTTTGACCTACATACCTTCCACAAAATTGAAAGCTTTGCATCAGAGTGTCCATTTTATTAAATTAATGAAAGGCACACAGAGTGTTGTGGGACAGTTATATTTACGTGCATTCATTGTAGTTGTGGATAACTTTGAATCACTAGTGTTTGACCAAGCTTAAGTATTGGAAATATATTCCACCCTAAAATTCTGGTGTTTAAATGAATGTTACTTTCTATCTGCTTTTGAAAGTCAAATTGCATAATTTAACAAAGCAGTGTTTCAGAATTTTTCTCGTCTTTTGGAACGTTTTTCCATATCTGTATGACTGTTTAACAATTAATCATCTGTGGTTTAATCGTAGCTTGGATTTTATTTGCACCAAGGTATCCAATCATTTGAGCTTTGCTATGGCATTTGATTTTTTTGTAGTTATGTAGTGCTTCTTCTTGTTTAGAGCATGTTCACCTGCTGCTTCGTTCATTTGATTAATTACTGGGCCTGGAGGTTTATGAGGGTAGGAATGGATCTCTGATTACTGCCATGTCTTGGTGATTAATTCTGACTTTAAACTGCTGATATTTGCTTACAGGAAGGCGGTTCTTTGAGGAGCTGGATAGAGATGGAGATGGCCAGGTAACGCTAGAAGATCTTGAAGTTGCCATGAGAAAGAGAAGATTACCTCGGAGATATGCTCGTGAATTTATGCACCGCACTAGAAGTCACTTATTTTCAAAGTCATTTGGGTGGAAACAGTTTTTGTCCTTGATGGAGCAGAAGGAACCTACCATTCTTCGGGCTTATACAACTCTATGTTTGAGCAAATCTGGAACACTGCAAAGGAGTGAAATCTTGACGTCCCTTAAAAATGCGGGACTTCCAGCCAATGAAGACAATGCGGTTGCCATGATGCGCTTTCTGAATGCTGACACCAAAGGATCTATATCCTATGGTCATTTCCGAAATTTCATGTTGCTTCTTCCTTCTGATCGACTTGAAGATGATCCCCGGTAAGATGTGTTTGGCATGTTCTAATGGTCAGACTCATTTCAAAAGTTTTGAAAAGTATGACCAAACACATAAATCCACTTTGGTTTCAAGTAAGAAATTTTTAAGTATTCTGTTTAATGGGACTATTAAGTACATATGCTGAGTCTGAGAGATTTTAATGATTTTGTTATTGTATTTTAGGTTAAAGTTCAAAATTTTCTTTAATTTGATGAAGATTTTCCTTCTTAAGAATGGAAACTATTCTAATTACTTTCGGACTTTGTCCATTCGTGTAGGTCAAATGGAATGAAATCTTGCAAAAAGGAGTACGAAATCATTGGATAACCCATAATAGAACTTGATATGCAAACCTTGGGAATTAAATCTTGCAAAAGGAGTAGGAAATTGTTGTGTAGCCCATAATAGAACTTGACATGCAGACCTTGGGAATTATGTCTAGTGAAGGTATACAGAACTATAGATAAGAGTGTAAGAAAGATCATATATGTATTCAACAGGATGCACTTCATAGAAATTGAAATTATCTTTACAAAATTTATTCAGGTTTGGCGTAGAATCTTGTTGCCAAGCCAATGTGGTGTTCTTGCCTTCTAGATCTGCCAAAACTTCATCTACTCACTTCAGCCTCCTTCCCCTGTGGCAGCAAAAACATGCATGTGCATCGGTAGGATGGTGAAATGGGTGGACTTTTATCATGGGAAAGTGGACAATTATGTTTCAAAAGCTATACGCGTTTAGACATAGGAAAAAAAAAGCATGTCCTTTTGGAAAAGCATGTTGCTCACCCCTAGAATGCCTGCAGGCCAAACAGTGATAGCTTTTTTATGTGATCTTTTACTATGTTGATGGGTAAAAGTTTTTCTAGGCAGGCTCATCTGGAGTGGTTGTCAGATAGCCCACCTATTTCAGCCACCTGAAAGGTGATTTTGCAATTCTGACTGTTGGATATATAGGTGATGCAGTCTGGGTCGATTCGGATCACTTATGGGCCTTCACAATTAACAAAAATCCAAGTTTCAAGGGAGTGGCAGTTTTGGTAAATGAACAGATTAGAGGTTACTTAGGTAGATAAGGAAGAAAGGGATGGGATTGGAGTTACTAATTAAAGTATGAGGATAGTCTTAGAATTAAAATTTTAAAAAGGAGAGGAGTAGGATTAGGCACAATGGGGGAGGGGCATTTCAGGAAGGAAGAATACTGCTTTCTATGCGGTGATTACAATGTTTACTTTCAATTTTCCCCAGACAAATTTACCTTAAAATTTGCAAGGGTGTAATGGATTTTTGTTGACCTTCAGATTGATGAAACTTCATATGTGATGTGCTAGATAGCTGATAGCAAAGCTGCATCCTTCATCTCTCTTTCGCTTTTATTTTTACCGTTTTTGATAGTCATGAACCATATTTATTTCATGTTGTTTTATTAATTGAATTTTGCAATATTTCATTAATTCATTCTATTTTATCCACAGGAATATATGGTTTGAAGCTGCTACTGTTGTTGCTGTTGCACCGCCAGTGGAAATTCCTGCAGGAAGTGTTCTGAAATCTGCGTTGGCAGGGGGGCTTGCTTCTGCGCTGTCCACTTCTCTATTGCATCCCGTCGACACTATGAAGGCAAATTCTTTGGCTATTGATTTCTTGCATAGTAGGCTGCATATCTTTAAGGATAGGAAATTCGATATTCCTACAATACGCACTGATAAGTCTGGTTGACAATGACAGTTTTATGGCTAGATATATCTCAGCATGTTTTGGCTTCCTGTCTGGACTCTTTAAATACTGACTTTCTATTTTATTTGATTGAAATTGGATGCTTTTCTTTACGATACTGAAGCACTCCTAATAGTGTCCAAGATTGTGTTGAGCGAGGCATCTGGTGGAAAGTGAAGTCATGGGCTTGTATCAGATTCTCAGCACCATTTGTTGGGCCTTCATTTGTCCATTGTCTTAAGAGTTAATTAACTGGAGTCTGAAGAACGAGAAATATCTGAGGCTGAAGAGCTAAACATTAATTGTTTCATTTCTTTGTTTTTCTATCGTCATGACTTCCTTTCAATGTTTTGTCCTAGTATTTGAAAATTGAAAAACTGTTGGTGCCTATATCGTGGAGTCAAATATGATCGGAAAGGTTGAATAAGAAGATCTCTGATAATGGGGAGGGCATGGTTCCTAAATGGAAGAGAAGTAGTCTTTTTTACTTTGTTAAATTGCTAATCTCCAGTCTAGGGAATAAGGCATGTAAGGGTATGCCAAGAAGTATTTGATGGCGTCGTTTGATGGTTCCAAGGTAGGCTGAGAACAGAAGAGAGAGAGAGAGAGGTATAAGAAAACGAAACCAACTAGCAGCTCCGATATATCTTAAATTCTGAATATGGTTCCGTAGTTATCTGATTTTGTTGTCTTCTTGAATAGCAATATTGAAAACAATTAAAAGTAAGAAGTCTGCAGGTGATGGTCTAATGATACATCACTGGCCAAATTCTAATATTTATGAAACTGGGGTTTCAATGGCTATTAAGTTATTTGGTTCTATATCCCGCACGCATACAGTGTAAAACATAAGTTCCTATAGCCATAAAGAATCTTCTATCTTTGTAGCTATAACATTCCTAATTCTGCTCAATTAAGTAATGAGGAATTGTTCTAGCATTACATTGGAAAACTGGATTTTAGAAGTTTGATTTTTTGTTTTGTTTTTAATTGTTATTATGACAATCTCTTGTCTTCTATAACTTATAAATTATTTGGGCTTTTTTCATGAAAAAAATCTTGACTCATCAGACTCTAGTGCAAGCATCAACACTCTCTTTTCCAGAACTTGTGTCAAAGCTTCCTCAAATTGGAGTTCGGGGATTGTATCGTGGTTCTATCCCTGCTATTCTTGGTCAATTTTCAAGGTCTTTTTATATTCCTTTTGGTTTGAAAGGAGAGGGATCTTGCATTATTCTGGCTCATTTTATTTAATGTACAACTTGATTCTTTTGATCAACAGCCATGGATTGCGAACTGGAACCTTTGAAGCAACCAAGCTTGTATTAGTACATGTGGCCCCAACGCTTCCAGAAATTCAGGTATATGCTTATCAGTTACCATTGAATTTGTTTGATGAACATTGGGTCTCAGGTTTGAAGTGGACAAGGATAGGAAAATGACCACCTGTACAGCATTACCCCAAATGCCCAAAACACTGTTACATGTCGTCCTCCTCTTTCCATCTTTGCATGCACAAAGTTTGCACACACACACACACTGCGCATGCGAGAGGGAGATTTTTAGTGTGATAAATTTTTATCACATTTACCTAAGTAAGAAACTTAAGTGATATTCTATGTCAATTAGATCCAATCTGTAGCATCCTTCTGCAGTACAATATTGGGAACAGCAGTTCGAATTCCTTGCGAGGTATTGAAACAAAGGTTGCAGGCTGGCATTTTTGACAATGTAGGTGAGGCAATTTTGGGGACTTTGCATCAAGATGGTGTTAGGGGTTTTTTTCGGGGGACTGGTGCCACACTTTGCCGTGAAGTTCCTTTCTATGTTGCTGGCATGGGGCTCTATGCTGAGTCCAAAAAGGTATGGAATTTAACCTATTCAAGTGTAGATGATTCTCCATGATAACCATATATTTATCATTACCTACTGTTTCCACTGTTAAAACTATTTTTTAATTTTAGCATTGAATTTGCAAGTACTTGTTTTGTAGCAAAATTGAAACAATTTTTTATCACACAGCTGTGAGTTCATCCATGCATGGAGTAGAATGCCATCAATTAATGTGATAACTCATACATAGAATGAGTGGAGCTGTGATGATGATCTTGAGAATATGAGATATGAGTAGAGGGGCGTTCAAAGTGAGAATTTGAAATGAACGCATTTGAAGGAACCTAGGGGTAGCACTAACTGGTTAAAATAGAGGAGCAAGCTGCTTGAGAAGGTTCAGTCATGTGCAACTTGCTCCAGCGACTGCCCTAATGAAGAATCGGGCGGTTGAAGTTGACTGTAGAAGGGCAGGGAACTTAAAAAAAGGACTACAGTTTGGGTTGGTAAGGAAGGACTTGTTTAACTGTGCTGTGTCCAAAAGAGGTGTGTTTGTGTGCTGGCAATATTAATTCACTGAAAAGAAAGAAATTAAACCAACCCCATTAAGTTGGGATAAGGTTTTGGATGTTGTTGTTGTTGTTGTTGAAGAGAAAGAAATTACTTGGTGGAGGGGAACACCAACAATTTTAAGGGTCCCTCGACTGCCTATGGTAAGATGATTTCTTTCACTCGCACCTAAATTTGCCACATCGAGGGCTAATGTGGGTTGGGGAAATGAACTGCTAGCTATGAGCGTAGATGCTTTATTGTCAAATGAGGGAAGATTTTACCCGTACCTTATTGAAAGGGTGAGGGTGAAATTTTTATCCTATGCTATAGGGCAAGGTTAAAGTCCCTCTGCATTACTTGGAGGCATTATCCAACCTTCCCCTACCCGTTGCCATCCCCAATCGTGTGTTACTCCCTCTTTTCTCAAATTTTTATGGATTATTGGTAAATCAAGAATATGCATATTTTTAGATACTCAGTATCAGGTTTGGAGTATATTACTTCGTCAGGTTGATAATCTACTTGTTCTGACCTTGAATCATGGTACTAAGGAAAATGGGAATTATGGTGCTGACACAAGAATTCATAGTGAACATGAATAACTTAAATGACCATGATTGAATCGCATTTTTTCTTTGGTTCTCTCAAGAGTTTTGAGCAAACTTGATTCTTATGACCGTTGTGTTCTTGTATGTTGCTGCAAGGCTGCTCAGCATCTTTTGAAGCGAGATCTGGAGCCTTGGGAGACAATTGTGGTTGGGGCTTTATCTGGAGGACTTGCTGCTGTTGTCACCACTCCATTTGATGTAATGAAGACAAGGATGATGACTGCTCCCCAGGGTCTGCGAGTGTCAACGTCAATGGTGGCCTTCTCCATCCTTCGTCGGGAAGGACCTCTTGGCCTTTTCAAGGGAGCGGTGCCTAGGTTCTTCTGGATTGCACCTTTGGGTGCAATGAATTTTGCAGGCTATGAGCTCGCAAAGAAGGCAATGGACAAGACCGAGGAGGGGACAGTTGATCAGCTTCCTCAAAAGAGGTTGACCTCGTCTGGCTGAAAGTCTCTGCCACAAGGGGAAACCATGAATATCTGGTACTGCCTTCCGGTTATCGTTTATGTAGTCTAGGATGTTTTAAGCTTTCCTGGCTTTAACAGCATCTTATGCTTCCATTTTATATCTGTCGACATCTCTGCTCACTAGTTCATCGTGACATTGTAATTTCTGAGCTAGGTAATTGCTTCCTTTCGTTGAAACTCTTAGCACATTGCAAGTGACGGCCTTGGATGTATTTTTGTGCTTCTCCTTCTTCTTCTTCTGTCATTTTTATTTTTTTTATTATTTTTTTTGTGTGTATTGAGAAGGGGGCGTGAGTTTATAAGCAAAAATCAAAGCGACAACATATATTGACAGGGCGGGACGGCATTGTGGGAGCAGGCGATGTCTGCATTTTTGGTAACCTTCCCATTATTTGTACATTTTTGTAGTTGGTATACAATATTTTTCATATTGGTCTCTTCAATGTCGGCGAGCAATGATGTTGATGTTCATTCTACGTGTAATGAGATGTGGATTCTTTTGGTTATCCTCCAATGGTTATGTTTCAGTTCTACTTCATTAACCAGCAAGTTGGTACAAATGATTATGACTCCAGTTGACATGTTGATGTGTTATGAATTATGATGCTGCAGAACGTGGGAATGTACGTGTTACAACTATATAGTGGAATGAAGCATGTTAATACCAGCAATGTGGAATCTAACAATATGGGTGGAATATGTTGCGAGAATGCGAGGGTGGGTTGGGTGCACCACTGCCCCAGAGTCACGTCATCAACATTTGCTGCGGTTTGAAGACAGGCTAACACTGCAAGCGATGGGATAAACACTTCAAGAAATGGTTAAAAACTTAAAATCAAGTTGTTTTCCTATCATCCCCCTCCCCTCTAGTGTGGGTGAGTAAAGTCCCTTGGGGCGTGTGTGCAGGGTGATCCACATGAATGAAAATTTTAATTTCACAAGGGTAGGGTAATAATTTTATGCTCCCATATGTCTTGGCGTAAGGACTGCACGGAAAGTGACGGACATCGGGAGGCATTGGCGTACCTATGCTCTTCGGGCTCTCCGTACCCAGATCATTATCCCCTAAAGTAAGGGTCCCAGCCTTCGAAGTCCCAGCATGAGGCATGGTTCAAGAACCGGAATAAAATCCATCGACCGTGACTGATCCGGTCTGCTCCATTATCAGCCAATTACCGCCCAATCGGAAATCAAAATTAGTACCGAACAATTGGATCTCCTGGTCTGGCTTTTCAAAACCTTAACCTTGTCGCAGGGTAGGGTGTGGCTGAGAGCCTGAAACTTATTACGAACTGATGTGGTAAAAATTGACCGGGCGATCTTCCCTGCAGTTCCAAATGCTTCAGTTGATCTGCACGAAAGAGAAGATAAGGGAGAGTCGGGTTGACTCGACGGGAGACTCTCTGATGCCAAAGTTAGATCCTTTCACAGTAGAATAGAGTTTTCAGTTAAAAGAAGTGATCGATCACTTTCAATGGAGGTTTACCTTGGTATTTATAGGCCATTGGTAGAATGGAGAAAGGGGGAAGTCTGTGGAGAGTCCTATTGGGTGTGGAGTCATGGAGAGGGACAACTCTCTGATGTCAGGAATATTCTAGATCCTGGGGTATACTAAGGGAATATCCCCCTCTCATCTCGAAAGTACCAACTTGGGAGAAGTAGATGTCTCTGATGACGTGTAGTGGATAGAATCATGTCCTTGTTATCAGGGATTACATTCATTGAATGTAGGAGTGGACGAGAGCACGTTTTTGAGAACCTTGCTTCTTGATGATGGGGCGAGGTGGCAGCACGGCCAAAGGGCCGAGGTGATGGCTCGGACTGGCAGAGGGCTAAGGTGGCAGCTCCGGCTAGTTGAGGGCCGAGGTGACAACTCGGGTTGATGGAGGGCCGAGGTGACAACTCGGGCTGATGGAGGGCCGAGGTGATAGTTCGGGCAGATGAAGGGCTGGGGTAGCAGTGCAGCATTCGTTAATTCGCTCCTTGGCCATGTCGTGGTTAGGGAGAAATGGCCTCATCATGAACAAAGACATATTTTTCCATTGGAGGATTATTCATCACTTATCTTAATTTATGAGGAAAAAGAATTCTACAAATATATATATATATATATATATAAAAGGAAAAAGAAGACTCGAATGACTGGTTTTTATTTAATTAATTGTACATTATAAATGCAATCATCTTTTTAACTATTTTCTGTAAAATTCTGCCTCGAAGTCTCCAAAATTGATGCAATTGGATTAAACAATCCTCCTCTAAACTTGGATGGGAGAAATTAAATCAGCTAATCTCTACTCTGCTCAGCGTCGAGCTCGAATCCGAGACTCCTGCCGATCAATGCTGATGAATTTGATCGGGCTCGATGGACTTGTTTCGGATTTTGAATCTGTTGTGCTGTTAGGGCTGTGTAATTTCAGACGGGATTGTTTGCCTGCTTCTTTCAACAGACCTCATTCACTCGTTGATCGGAAGGTGCTCTGCTTCTGTCGGATGATTTTGTGATTCTGGCAAGCAGTGCAAGTAATGCTTGATTTGCACTATTAAATCTAGAGCAGCTTTACCTTGTATTAGTAATGGTGTCTGGGAATCACCCAATGGATTCCTTCTTTAATTCACTTGACGCGGTGAAGGGTGCTCTTTCATCACTTGAATCTGGTATTCGTCGCACTGCGAAGGATCTAGAGTTGTGCTGGGCGGATAATCTCGAACTGTTCCCAGAA
This sequence comes from Macadamia integrifolia, assembly GCF_013358625.1. Taxonomy (NCBI): domain Eukaryota; kingdom Viridiplantae; phylum Streptophyta; class Magnoliopsida; order Proteales; family Proteaceae; genus Macadamia; species Macadamia integrifolia. Next base: position 14,807,929 of record NC_056562.1, on the reverse strand, counting down.
CTGAATTTCACTGCCGAGAACAGTAGGAGGAGCTCTTATTTGAAGAATAAACAGTGCGAGGACGTTGTTTTTGTTGGTGACAGAAAGGAAAGTGTATCCATAAAATTTCCGATCAAGACGTTGTTGAGAACGTTTTTTGTCAACTCCGGAGCCAATGAACGCAGGGTCGGGCTTCTGAAGAAAGGATCCAAAGAGAAGGAATCAGTTGGAGAGAAGGTCTCTTGCACTAATTGCTTGCAGTTTGCAGTTACTTGGTCTTTGTTGCTTAGCAGTTTTGTTCAGGCATTTCCAAGTCCGTTCAAAAGCGGAAGGAAGCGTCTTCAGACTCAGGGTGCTCTAGACAATTGTTGTTCAGATGCATACAAGGAGTCAACATCATCTGGGGTTGCATCTAAACCGAAGCGGAGGGAATATGGTCAATTTGCAGGGTCATTTCAGAAAAAGGGCACTACATGTAAGGAAGGAGACAGTTTGTCGTTACAATTCCTTATAGGTTTAATATTTGGCCAGTTCAGCCAAAATCTTCAGAAATTCGATCAGGGTAAGCAGCGGGGTGTCATAAGAGTTCTCTGATCAAGCTGAAACTTCTTATTTGCCTAAATTTGATCAAGTTGGGGTAATAACAGGTATACTGACAGGGGAAAAAGCAGATGTTGATTACATTCTTGGGAACTTGAGGTTCGCAAGAGTCGGAGGTGTGCCACCAAGTCTGGTAGGAGTAACTTCTTCTGCCAAAGTAGAGGACGAATATGGCCTCTCTGCTGGTAATAGGGAAGAAACAGAAGGTGGTTTCCCTCAGAAACTCGCAAATGGGTTTGAAGCTGCTACTGTTGCTATTGTACCGTCAGTGGAAGTTCCTGCTGGAAGTGTTCTGAAATCTGCGTTGGCAGGAGGTCTTTCTTGTGCACTGTCCGCTTTTCTAATGCATCCTATCGATACTGTGAAGGCAGGTTCTTTGGCTAATTATTTCTTGCATATTTTAGGCTACATATCTGGCTAGAAAAAAATATTTCTACAATATGCACTAATATGCATGGTTGACAATGGGAGTTTTAAGGCTAGATATATCTCAGCATGTTTTGGCTTCTTGTCTCAACTCTTTAAATCATTGTTGTCGAGGTGACATCTTGTTGGTGTCGCCTTGATTTTTCCCCCAACCCCTAGGATCGCGTAGACAGCATGACAAGTATGCTTTTAATACCAACTTCCCTATAAAATCCATTGAAATTGGATGCTTTTCTTTACTATAGTGAAGCACTCTTAATGGTGCACAAGATGGTGTTTGTGCTGTGCACTTGGTGAAAAATGAAATCATGGGCTTGTGTCAGATACCTGTACCACTAGTTGGGCCTTCATTTGTTTACTGTGTAAGAAAGAATCAACTAGAGGCTGAAGGACGAGAAATATGCTGAAGCTGAAGATAAAAACATTGTTTCATTTCTTTGTTTTCTATCATCATGACTTCCTCTCAATGCCTTCTCATAGCCTATATTATGGATCTGAATGTGATCAGAAAGTTTGGAAAAGAAACATCTCTAATAATGCGCAGAGCATGATCGAGTCATAAGTGGAAAAGAAGTCCTTGTTATTGTGTGGATTGATACAGTAATTAATTAGGGAGCTCCAGTCTAGGGGAACAGGGAGTATGTTCAAGGCTTCAAGTGTTAAGCATTCCATGGTAGGCTGGTAACAGAAGAGAGAGGGATAAGAACAGGACCAACTAGCAGGTGCTGTATATCTGAACTTTTGAATATGGTTCCCCAGTTATCCGATTTTGTTCTGCCTTCTTGGATAGCAATTTGGAAAACAATGAAAAGTAAGAATTCTGTAGGTGATGGTATAAGATACATCACTGAACAAATTCTTATATTTATGGAATTCCTTGACTGGGGTTTCAATGGCTACCAATTTATTTGATTCTATATCCTGTAAGTGTGCCGTGGAAAACATAATTTTGGATAGCCATAAAGAATCTTCTATCGTTGTAGCTGTAACATTCCTAATTCTGCTCAATCAAGTAATGAGCAAGATTTTCAAGCATAACCACTGGAAAAATGGATCTTAGAGTGGATCTATTTGGATTATGATTTTTATGACAGTATATATAGTTATTTCTGATAATATTTCGTCTTTTTGTAACTTACAAATTATTTGGACTTTTTTCATGACAAAATATTGACACATCAGACTCAAGTGCAAGCATCAACAACTCTCTCTCTCCCAGAACTTGTGTCAAAGCTTCCTCAAATTGGAGTTCAGGGATTGTATCGGGGTTCTATCCCTGCTATTCTTGGTCAATTTTCGAGGTCTCCCTCTCTCTTCTTTTTTTTTTTTTTTGGGGGGGTGGGGTTTGTAAGGAGAATATCTTGCATTTTCTGGTTCATTTTATATACTGTACAATTGGTTCTCTGGATCAACAGCCATGGATTGCGAACTGGAATCTGTGAAGCAAGCAAGCTTGTATTAGTAAATGTGGCTCCGACGCTTCCAGAAATTCAGGTATATGCTTATCAGTTATCATTGTAGTTGTTTGATGAAGATTGGGTCTTGGGGCTGAAGAAGAAGACATGGGTAGGGATGATGCCCAACATGTACAGCATCACCCAAATGCCCAAAACACTGTTACTTGTGGCACTTCTCCTTTCTCATCTGTCAATGAGCAAAGCTTGCACACACACTGACACACATGGAGGGAGAGAGATTTTTATTGTGATAGACTTGTTACAATATCAAGATCAATAGAGATCAATAACCAGAATAAGAAGGATCCAAAAAGAAAGAAGAAAGGATAAAAACAAGAGTAACCAAGAGGGAGAGAAGAGAGCTAATCAAATAGGGAATACTACCACTATTGATAGCGATTTATATTTATAAAACAAACTCTAGTATAATTACAAGCAGCCTCAACAACTTATGATACTTATTATCACTTTTATCTAACTAAGAAACTTAATTGACATGCTGTCAATAAGGTCGAAACTGTAGCGTCCTTCTGCAGTACAATATTGGGAACAGTAGCACGGATTCCTTGCGAGGTATTGAAGCAAAGGTTGCAGGCTGGCATTTATGAAAATGTAGGTGAGGCAATCGTGGATACCTTGCGTCAAGATGGCATCAGGGGTTTTTTTCGGGGGACTGGTGCCACACTTTGCCGTGAAGTTCCTTTCTATGTTGCTGGCATGGGGCTCTATGCTGAGTCCAAAAAGGTATGTTATTTTTCCTATTCAAGTGTAGATGCTTCTACCAATACCTTTGGTTGCCTCAGTGATCGAAATCTTTAGATTTTCCATGTTGGGAACCAAGGATCAAGTATTGGTACTGTAAAGTGTAGATGCTTCTCTATGATACCATGTAAAACCATTTTTTAGTTTTAGCATTGAATGTGTAAGTATTTGATTTTGTAGTAGATTTGAAGTAAATTTTATCACACAGTTATGAGTGCATCCATGCATGAGCAGAATGCCTTAACAAAAGATAGAATTTGAAATGAATGCATTTGTAGGAACCTACTGCAGCACTAACTAGTGAAAATAGAATAGAAAGCTCCTTGAGAAGGTTCAGTCATGTGCAACTTGCACCCATGGTTTGAAATATCAGCCGAAATGACCAAATTTCACAAAATATTTTGGTTTCGATCAAAATCAAAACGAAATGACTACTGAAATTTCAGTCACAAAATGGATAAAAATTCCACTGAAATATTTTAGTTTCAACATAAAGTGAAATAGGTTGAAATCTGAAAATTTTAAACCTTGCTTTGCACCAGTGACTGCGTAATGAAGAATTAGAAGTTTACTGTAGAAGGACAGTGAGCATTAGAAAAAATCATATTATTTTTTCTTCTTCCCCTTTTTAGGGGCTCCTTATTTCTCCTTTCCCTTTTGGTAATGAATTATTTATTCAACCCCCCCCCCCAAAAAAAAAAAATCTGTTTAGAAATGATTTTTTATCGAAATTGAGGGCAAACCCGTCTGATTTGACCGATCTAGCGGATCCATATAGCTATTGGTATTGGTGTGCAAAAACCTTGCTTAGAACTGTGACCTGCTACTACTTCACTTCTCCATCCACATATGATTGCTTTCAGGTTCACCATGATGTGTGAGTAGGATACCTTTGATTTTTGGTTAAGACTATATCCAATTGTCAGGTTGAGTGTATGCGTGCAAATATTTGCAGTGGGGCTGTGATGTTTTTTTTTTTTTTTTTTTTCATCTGGAGAAATTTGCTCAATTTTTGTAAAGCTGGGAGTTGAACCCATTTACGTGCCTTACCCTCCTCAGCTTTGGAGGTAAGGTGGGGATTCTCTACTGATACTAAAATGGGAAATTTCCCATGTATCTATTATACGTATGGAGGGCAATTAGAAAATTTCTGACATACATATTATTGAGTGTATACACATCTAAGCTCATTACTAGTGGTCCATTTCCCCAACCCGAATACCATTGATGATGCTTTATCACTGGATAATAGGAGATTTTACCCGTACCCTATTGTAAGGGCAAGGGTGAATTTTTATCCTACCCTATAGGGCAAGGGTGAAGGCCCTCTTTATTCCTCGGAGGGTAAGGGTAAATAGTCAATATCCAAACTTTCCCTACCCTTTGCCACACCTAATCGTGTGTTACTCATTGATTGCTCCATTGTTTACGGATTATTGGTATATCATGAATAATAGGCATGTTTTTGGATACCCAATTATAGATTTGGTGAATATTACTTTGCCAGGTGATCATCTAATTGTTCTAACTTAGTATTATGGTACCAAGGGAAATGGAAATTATGGTTTTGACACAAGAATTCATAGTCAACATTAACCTGAATGGCCATTATTGTGGCATTTTGCTGGGGTTCTCTCGAGAGGTTGAGCACACTCAATACTGCCAGGAGAAAGTAGTCTGTGTGATGGACAATGAGTTAGCAGGATTCTCAATAGTCATTTGCCCTTGTGAATTGTGATTGTGTATCCATTAGTTAGCATGAATGTGAACATGCTCTGGTCTGACATTGTTGGTGGACACCATGGATATATACTCAGTGTGTGTCACGAGTGTGTCATGTTAGCCATGTACTTACTGCAGTGTTCTTTATATGGTTTTCTAAACATGAGCCTGATACTCTTTTTGCAATGACCACTGTGTTCTTGTATGTTGCTGTAAGGTTGTTCAGAAGCTACTAAAGCGGGATCTTGAGCCTTGGGAGTCAATGGTGGTTGGGGCTATATCTGGAGGGCTTGCTTCTGTTACCACCACTCCATTTGATGTGATCAAGACAAGAATGATGATCGCTTCCCAGGGCATGCCAGTGTCAATGTCAATGATGGCCTTCTCCATCCTTCGTCAGGAAGGACCTCTTGCTCTGTTCAAGGGAGTAGTGCCTAGGTTCTTCTGGGTTGCACCTTTGGGTGCTATTAATTTAGCAGGTTACGAGCTCCTAAGGAAGGCAATGGACAAGACCTAGGAGGTGACAGTTGATCAGCTTCCTCATAGAGGCTGAACACCTCTGGCTGAAAGTCTCTGCTACAAAGGGAAAACATCAATATCTACTACTGCCTTCAGGTAATCGTTTATGTGGAATGGGATGATTTAAGCTTTCCTGGCTATGCTTCCGGTTTTCATCTGTCGACATCTCAGCTTGCTTCATTAAGACATTGTAATTTATGTGATACATAATCTCTTATTTTCTTTCCAACTGCGTATTTTTGTGCTTTTTTTTTTTTGGGTGTATTGATAAGGGGGCATGAGTTTATAAGCAAAAGGTGATAACACATTTTGACAGCATGGCTCACATAATGCGAGCAGGTGATTTCTGTGTAACCTTCCCATAATTTGTGCATTTGTGTAGTTGGTTACAATATTCGTCATATATCTCTTCAATGTCCTCATGCAACAGTGTTCATTCTACATGTAATGAGATGTGGATTCTATTGGTTCTTCAATGGTTATGTTTCAGTTTTACTTCATTAACCAGCAAGTTGGTACAAATGATTGAACTACAGTAGGCATGTAGTGTTATGCTGCCGCAGAATGTGGAAAATGTGGGGTTGCCATTATAATCGAATGAAGCATATTAATACCAGCACTGTGGAATCTAAATCTATGGGTAGAATATTTTGAGGAATAATTAAAAGCCTGGCTAAATGATGAGAGATAGCAGAGCATTGTGCAATGGTGTTTAGGAGCTTGGCTCAGACACAACAATATTAAGTTTTGAAATTTCAGTTCAATGTAAAAATGTGTTTCCCTTCGTCATCTTAATCCTTGAAATGGGTTTTTTTTTTTTCTGGTAAATTCCTTGAATTGGGTTTTATAGCATTGACCTGTGTGTATGTGTGACACATAGGTTTAGGAGCCTGGCTCAGAGAGAGAGAGAGAGATGATGGATTGATTGGGAAAAATACAGAGGAAGTGGGAGTGTAACATTTTAGAGGAAAATGGTAAAACTACCCTCGTACTAAAGAACGAGCACCAAGAAGAAAAAAAATTGTTTTTGAGGAACAGTTTTTGTTCTTAGTATTTCCAAACATGGATTTTTCCAACACAGTTTTTCGAAATAGTTTAGTTGTCAAATAGGTTTTTGGCAAAAAAGTTAAATCGTTTTTTTTTTCCCTAAAACGTTATCAAACAAAGCCCGAGATTTTGCAATTCATTACGCCAGTTCAACTAAAAGTTCCGAGGGGAGAAACCAGCGGTCTTCAGCGGTACAGATTAACCACTCCATCTAGTGGTGTAGCTCAAACCAAACCATTGGCTTGCAATTTGCTTTGCCACAGATTTTTACTTGGATAGGCATACACTACCAAATTAGGGTGTGTTTTGTTTTGCTATGTAAACATGAAAATGAGGCCAAATGGCCAATACACAAGGTTGCGTATCAGAACCTCAGAATGGACTCTACCCCGAGTCTTGTCATCCCTCTATTTGGCTGCAAGAAGGGATTAGGGAGAAAAGCCATCAACCATGAAATTTGGCCCATCGATGAACTCCGAATCTAAACAGTCAGACCCGGTTGCCCCAAAATCACACAAGAATACTCGAAATACGAAAATTCACCATCTTTCTGGTATGCCAATGTATGCTCACTTGATAAGTGAATATTATTGACCCATAAAATAGTCTGAAACTGCTCTAAGGTCACTCACCCAAAAGAATTAAAGGCACTTCCAGAGGAAAAAAAAACCACAAAGGAAGAAACGAAAATGAAAATGGACATTTGGTGTCGAAAACTAGGCAGAATCTGCATGGTAATATCAGCAGGGGCAATATCAATAACCCCAATAATCATTCCTGATCTCATCATCGAACTTCTTCTTCAGCTCTGGATGCTTCTCAAAATACTCGTTTGCAGTCATAGTGCTTAGCTTTTTCTGTTAAAGATGGAAGGAGAGATTCCATGAGAAATCAAAGAATGGATAATTTCTGCAGTGGAAGAAAGGATAATGGCTCTTTTTCTCTTACTTTCAGCTCTTGTACTTCCGCAATTTCCTTTTCCAGTCTCTCAGACTCTTTCAAGGATTTCTCTTCTGCTTCTTTCAGCTCCACCAACTACAACACAAAAATGTACTAGTAGTCAGAAGATTGCATGCATTCTTTGGTTTTCATCAAAACCAGGTTCAATTGACCCTATGTCAATAAATCTTACCTTACAAACCCAGTTTTTAAAATGCAGTTAACAAAAAGATAACCTTTGGGGATGGGGAATCCAACAACTCTTTTAATCATGAGTAGAGAATAGGGGAAGAGCAACAAAATTATACACACACACACAGTGCACAACAGTTCTCACCAGCTGCTCAAACTTGGGTTTGTATTGAGGTGTCACAGTGTCAACATACTTGGGGATCTCTATGCCTGAAGACAAAACAACAAAAGATGTGAATAGCTGAGCAATTATAGTTGACTAGGAGGTGAAAAACAAAATATAAGCGTAGAATATGTAAAAAATTTGCTTCAAAGAAACAAGACGGGGCCAAAACCAGTAGAATCCAATAATTCTCGTTTGTATCATTTAAGAAATCCGGGATCAAGATTTTTTGCTATTACAGTTTTTAAGTACGAGGTACAAGATTCAAATGAAGACTTCATAACAACCCAGGTCCAGATAGTCTAAAGCTTCAACAGTACATGGAGTCCCAGTTGCCAGGTTATTTTGTCACTCTTACAGTTTCAGATCAAGAACCACCAATAAGAGGATGAACAAGAAAAGACGACAGAAAAAAAAGAAGAAGAAATTAGTGCAAGAATGACAAGCAAGAGAGAAGAAAGAGGAGAAGAGAAGACTGCCGATAGAAAAAGAAGAAAGTACATAGCTATTGCCAGTCCCTCGTATCTTTATATAATAGGTTAAACAAAAGAATATAAACACAAGGGCAAGTTTACTCTGGTGTACAATGCATTAAACACAAAGATAAGAAATAAAATACAAGTAAATAATTTTACTGCAGGGTATGACAAGTATACCCATGCGGTAGCTAATAACATAACTTAACTTCTCCCCCTCAAGCTGGAGCATATATTTCACCCATGCCTAGTTTGGAACACCCTTCAAGAAAAGACCGATAAACTGGCTACCAATACTAATAAATGGTTTAGAAATCAACCGCTTCATAACAGCATCTCTAACAAAGTGACAATCAACCTCAATATGTTTAGTTCGTTCATGGAATACTGAAAAGAAAGAACACTGAACTGCAAAAAAGAAATAATTATGGAGCTAACTGACAAAGAACACCTAATGATTCAAAACACAACAGGAAACCAATAATCTTAACCCCCCGCTCACCCTTTTTGGGAAGTATTGCAGGAAACTACTAGTCACTAGTACAAACTAGCAACACAAGTTTGAATAATTGAATCACAGATTCGAAACTTGGAAACAGCCCTGTGAAGCAGGGGGTAAAGCTACATACATTTGCCCCTCCTAGACCTTGCAGTGTGGGAGCCTCGTGCACTAGGTTGCTAAAAAAAAAATAAAAAAAATTTACAGAAAAATACTAATCACTAGTATAAATTAGCAACCAAAGTTTGAATGTAACCAAGGAATCCAGGAGGAAACTAATATTCTTAATTCCATAACCAAATTCCGAATTACTCCCATCTATTATTACTACTATGACCCTTATGTATCTAAGCCTTTCTTAATTCATATTCAAACTATGGCTACTATAGGCCATGGCTCTAAATCTCGGGTTTTGAACCAAAATTTAGGTCAAAATTTCCGAAACCAGGTATTCGAAACTTATGACTCCAATTTCAGTTTAGAAACTCCCACGAGTAATTAACCCCATTCCAAAACTAAATAAAAATGTAAACTTAGGAAATTGGCTTGAAAAAAAATTAATAATCAAACAAGGCCAAAAACATAAATCCCGACATAGACGTGATGGAGAACCCTTAGGGAAGAGAGGGAAAGTCAGAGTAGAGAGGGGAAAAAAGGAGAATCACACTCAACACATTCATTCAATAATCAAAATCACTCTCTAAATCTTCAATCGATTACAACCAATATATAGGAAAATAGGAACAAGAAATTAGAAACTTAACTGAAATGGAAACTAGCCTAAACTAGAAAACAACTATAAAAAGGAAACCAAAGTAAGGAAGTAAATCATACTCCTACGTTCAAGTCTGGAAAATAAAAGCATGGAATAAAATACTAAGTAAACTACTAATTTTATTTCCAACCCTTGTTGGACCAAAACCCTGGGCCGGACCGGTTCTTCTTGGATCTTGGCTTCCAAAGCCGGTCATGTTGGTCCAACCAAGAAAGGGTTGCCGTATCTGCATCAACTCTCCTCCTCTGAAATGAACTCGACTCCGTAGAGTTAGGGAAAGGACCGAGAAGATCGTCTGAAGGAATACGCTGAATGAGGAATGATCCCACCATCTTCTTGAGCTTAATTTCAGGGAGATCTTTGGCAGGATGAAGCTTCATAGTCTTGTTGGCATGCTTGAAGGCATAGGTATTGGCATAGTCACAATGCTGTACTTTCTTATCAAACAACCAAGGTCGACCAAGAAGGATATGGCACACCTTCAGAGGGAGGACATCACATTGGACTGTATCCTTAAATCCACAAATAGAATATGTTACCAAGCACTTATCAGTGATTTTGAGATTAGTGTTGTTCACCCAAGCAACCTTGTAAGGATTAGGATGTGGTTCTGTATTCAATCCCAGCTTACGAACAACATCTTCCCAAGGTTAGCAACTGATCATTGCACTTCACACGAGTCTGAAAAATACTACTACGGCGCCAATCTTCATTTTCAGTGGCCTTCTGAGTGGTCAACACATGATGAATGACATAAAAAGGATGTTGGTCTTCGTCACTGAGAGTGTCATTGACTTCACCTGTTGCACGCTCCTCTTAAATTAGCTGTGTCAGAACCAAGTTGCTCTTTGAGAATATATGGTATAGGAGAATCCTTATCAATAAAAGCAACCAATCGGCTGGGTCATTGAGCACTGATATGTCCAAATCCATGGCATGAGTAGCACCGAACTGTAAATTTTGAAGAATCAGAAGGTTTATCTGAACCACGCCGAGGGAGTGAGTATTGGCGAGTAGGCCTTGAAGATGGCATTTCAGAGACATGTCGAGGTGGAGAATACGGCCGACTAAGTCACGAAGAGGCCATAGATGTAGCACTAGCTTGTGGTTTGCTAGATGACCTCTCTTGGGTAGGAGACTGTTGCCAAACGAAGCTAATACCTCGAGAAAAAGTATCTGCAAAATTTCTCCGATTGTATGGGCGTTTCAAGCTTTCCTCAACCTGATATGCTACTTGTACGGCGTCTTCCATGGTAGGTAACCAACTAGATGCAAGGGCAACACTAAGTTGAGGGTGCAAACCATTTCAAAATTGTGCCACTAATACTTCTTCATCCCACTCAAAGTCAGAACGAGTGGCCAAATAATAAAATCTAACAACATACTCTTCAACGGTCAAATTCTCTTGTTTCAACTGTGCAAACCAAAGATGCATGCGTTGCTTGTAATCAGAAGGCAAGAATCGCCGATTCATGATTTCATACATTTCAGCTAAAGTAGTGACCAAACCAATGCCTCGGGTTCGGTTCTGTTGTTGTTGCTTGATCCACCAGACTCCAGCCATGCCTTTCAGTTTGGCCTCTACAAATAGGATCTTTCAAGCCTCAGTCAACCCGTACCATCTAAATAATGTATCTAAACTGTGAATCCAGTCAAGGTACAACTCTGGATTATTATCTCCATAAAAATCAAGGACATTTAATTTTGCTGCTCTTTCTGCTCCATCATCATGTCTACCAGTCTCATATGGTGGTGGAGGTGGTGGTGGTGGTGTATGATGTGGTGGTGGTGGTAGTGTTACTGGCGGGTCCTGTGGAGTGGTGTTGGAAGAATCCCCAGATTAAATGAGACTCTTTCTTTTATCTGCTGCCACCAAACAATCAATAGAAACTTGTATGAATTCCACCATTGTTTTTAAGGACGTGACCATGTTACTGAGAGCATCAAATTTTGTATCAGTTTCTCCTTTATAAGAATTCAGCTATTGAACAAGTTCACTATTGGCTACCATGGTGATGATTAACAAAATAGCACTCAAGAATATATGGTAGAATAGTAAACAACTTTTTTTTTTTTTTTGGAAGGGCAGAATTGCAATTACTTGAGATTCAAGTAAACCACAAAGGATATCAAGTGTGGGCAGGGATCTAAATGTAAATAAGAAAAATTGAGGGATAGAAGGAATTAATAGATAAAAGAGGGGTAATGTGAAAAAAAAAAAGGAAGTGGAAAGGAGAAATGGAAAAAATGGGGTTGAGGTTTTGGATTACCGACAAAAAGGAAGCATCGCTCCTTGGAGAAGTTGGAGACTGGATTGGAGAATTGGAGTGGGCTTCTTCCGCTAGCGATGGGAGCAATTAGTGGCAGGACTTGAGGGGAGACACTTCAGGGGTCCGACAGAAACCAGGTATGAGTCTCTCTCTGTTCTACTTCTTCTTCTTCGTCGACTCTCTCTTCTTGCTGCTCCTTTTTTTTTTTTTTTTTTTTTTTTTTTTTTTTTATGCTGTAGGAAGGAACAGAGGTTAAAAGAGGAGGCGGTACGGCAGGGAGGTTTTGGGATTTTTTTTTTTT
>NC_056562.1:14790717-14795670 GCF_013358625.1 Macadamia integrifolia | reverse complement strand
GTCATGGTAGAACCAAAAACAGAGAATGGGAAAAGGAAGAAAACGAAGGAGGATCCTTCGGCTCTAATACCAAGTTGATGGAGAACCCTTAGGGAAGAGAGGGAAAATCAGAGTAGAGAGGGGGAAAAAGGAGAATCACACTCAACACATTCATTCAATAATCAAAGTCACTCTCTAAATCTTCAATCGATTACAACCAATATATAGGAAAATAGGAACATGAAATTAGAAACTTAACTGAAATGGAAACTAGCCTAAACTAGGAAACAACTATAAAAAGGAAACCAAAGCAAGGAAGTAAATCCTACTCCTACGTTCAAGTCTGGAAAATAAAAGCATGAAATAAAATACTAAGTAAACTACTAATTTTATTTCCAACCCTTGTTGGACCAAAACCCTGGGTTGGACCGGTTCTTCTTGGCTCTTGGCTTCCAAAGCCGGTCATGCTGGTCCAACCAAGAAAGGGCAGCCGCATCTGCATCAAGACTGACACCTTATCAATAAACTAGTTGCATTGTTTTTCTTTTGTTGAACAATTAAATTAGTCACATCCGATTTCCAATATTCTTTGATACCGAATACAACAATGGGTTATTAAAAAAGGAAGAGTTAGACACATGATACAACTGCTAGGGAAAATGCTCAGGTTCGAGTCTTGAGGGCAGCAACTTGGTGAAAAAATACCGAGGATTAGGACCGACTCAAAACTCACCCCTACCAAGACCCAGCATAGGAGGGACTAGCACTGGATAACGATACAACTAGTATAAAAATATGAAAAGAAAACATAATAAACATATTTATCTTCTATATACACTTTAATGCTTGTATGGACCGGCATGCCCCTATAACTCAAAGCACAAAGATAGAGTACTTAAGATTTCTTCCTAATTCTGTTTCAATTTGTTTCCAACATTTACTTCTTTTTTTTTAAATAATTTTCGAAATGTTTCTATTAAAAATATTATGCCTGGTTTAAAGGAAATTAACCTCATCTACTGTCACAAGGATTCTCCAGAAAGAGTATAAGGGTATAACAGTAGCAACCAGAGGTAGAAATATTCCATCTTCAAGCAACCAGAACCCCAAACTGAAAGTTCCATATAGTATGATCAGACTACAACCTGAAAAGGCAAAGATATGAACAAAAACAAAAGGCCAAAACTTTCACACATCAGTCAGGAATAAAACATACTGTCATAGGCTTGTTTATACATATCCACCAAGCGAGAGCCAATTCCTTTTCTGTAGTATTCCCAGTTTACGGGTTCTGGTTCCTGAAAAGTTGAAAAAAGAAAAATCAATGAATGGAATTTTCGAGGCAGCAAATCATGCAGAGACATCTGCCCCTCCTGAGAGTTGAGGCAACGTTAAACTAGTTGATGTCTTGGCAGAAGCTGGTCGACCACAAAACAGATAGTCTTTCTAAATTATAGGATAGAATGAAATTACGCATAAACTTCGAGCACAACTCTCTCTCTCTCTATTCGTAGCTAGAAATTTCGGTACCAAACTAGACCCCCATGGTCCGGCAGGGTCGTATTAATGGGTCATATCTATTAACGGAATGGTTCAAAACGCACACTGTTTGTAGTTGAGAAAAGATAGCGGCAAGGCCATGGCAATCTATCAGGAAAATCTAGTCCTACAAATCAAGAATTGTAATGGAGGAAATGAAGAAGCTCTGATCAATTAAAGAATATCAAAATCCTTGGATTCGTCGAATTTAATTGTATTCCATCAAAACGAAACCCTAATTTTCAACGCAACCTCCGCTCAAAGGTTGAAACGATGATGTTCCTAATACATCAAGCGAGAACCTAGGTTCCGCATACCTAAGAAGAAAACCCACCAAAAACCTAGAACGGGAGGGAGAGATAAAAAAGAAAAGAAACGAAAAGAAAATGAAGATGAAGCTGAGAAGAAGATCGAAATTAAAGATGAGTAAACGAAGAGATAGAGAGGAAAAGTAATGGATGAAGAAGCGGACTGTTTTACCTGACTGAACTTGGTCTGGAGAGTGGAGTTGACTTCCTCGAAAGTACGGCGGAGATTAGCGAACTCCTTGCGAGCCTCATCCGAGACCAGGAGCTTCGCCATGCCATCCCAATCAATGCCTTTGGATGCCTTCGCAGCCACATCGGCTATCTTCTTCCCTGCACCACTCATGGCCCCTTATCGATGATGATCTTCTTCTTCTTGATTTTGCTTTCGTCTTTCTCTCGACAACGAATGAAACAATGGCCTCTCGGTCTTAAGGAATTGATACGAAACCAGTAAAAAGGAGCAAAAAAGGAATAGGTGATTAACTACTATGTGAGGAGAGACAGTACTGGAAGAACCGGATTGATCACGAACCAGGCTTAGGTTATCTCCGGGTTCAGATTTCAGACTCCCGGAGAACCGTCTTGGGTACATCGAAGCCCAATAAATCGGCCGAGCCTACACAACGAAGGGTGTAAATTGGGTCTAGTTCGGTCAGTTTTCTGCTTACTTATTAAGCAAAGATTGTTTTTCTGTTGGAAAATAAATAAGCAAAGTTTCACTTAAATCTTCCATCGAAAGGTGAGATTTGGAGTTTTGGAATGATATTAGCATTAACAGTTTTCTTGAATCAGGCCCAGTGTTTTGTAGACCTCCCAAAAGTAACCCCTTGATAGTGTTCCTGCGCTTTTGACCCCTGCGGTAGATGAGTTTCCATTCAATTTGGGTGGGGGCCAGAGAACGTTTTCTCTTAGCGTTGGTACACATTAGTAGACTCAACTAATGAGAAGATGTGCAACAGTATTTTCAACGTGAGGTAGCACGATCTTTCCTCACTCACTATGTCTCGATGCAGGTACGTCCTAGAGTGTGTAAGTTGTTCATTGTTCAAGAATTCTTGTTTAGGCAATTCATACCATCCATACATAGTATTTTGATCTAAGATTTCAATTCTTCCATGTTTCAACAGTTGCATATTGTTCGATGGAACTAAGGTCCAAAATATGGAAGAAACAAGTGTTTCCACGACTCTACCACAACGTCAATTCTATTGAAACCACATTTTTTTTTTTGTTTTCTTGTTAATTTTTTGTCTGTGCTTGATGCTTGTGGTACTTAGATGTTAGATATACATTTTTGTGGTTGATAAATCCATTCGGATGATTATTTTGCAAAAAATATAGAGAAATATCAAGAAAATGGAAAAAATTAAAGAATTTCCAATTTTTTGTTAATAAAATTAAAAGAAAAAGCGTTCCTAAAAGTCAGATGCTGAGACCCATGAGCACACATTTAGGAGCACACATTTAGAAGCATCATTAGGAATATGAATTCTGTGTTCCATGAGGCTGTCATATTCGCCCCCACAATGTTTGGGCATAAGGACCACACTAAGAATTAATAAATAAAAAAAGAGACTTAAAAATGAGACTAGTGGAAGGCATGACAAACACCTTAGACCCTAAGAGTCATTTCCCCAATTTTATAGTATATGCAATTTTTTGGATTTTTCAGAATTTTTTTTCTGGTGTTTTATTTTGGGACAATTCAAAATGACACATTGATAAATGTATTTGAAATTTGTAACTTTATTTTAATTGTTGCTTGTTTTATTCCTAAAAGTTATTTAAATCAAGGGTTAAAAAAAAAAATGTTGGCAAGTGGTTCTTTGTTTAAGAGCACCAGTGCTCTATGTCCATCTCTCTCATCTGATAAACAAGGGGCAATGATGTCTTTTCACAGATGAAAGAGACAGATAAACACATGAGAACATTGGCTTAAGCCATGCTTCAAAGTAAGAATATAACAATGTTTTTTTTTCTCAAAAAAGTTTTAAAATTAAAATAATTTTAAAGTGATTTATCATAATGTTTTCACAAAAGTTGTCTCAAAAAGAGCAATCCAGTGCATTAAGCTCCCACCATTGTGGGATCTGGGAGGAGCAAGTTATATGCAACCTTACCCATTGCTTTGCAGAAGAGACTGTTTTCAGCCTTTGAACTTGTGACCAACATGCTGCAATAGTGCAACTTAACCGTTGTGCCACAGACTCGCCCAAAAGTTATCCCAGCATTGCATATTTTTCAACTACCTGGGTGAAACTAAAAGTGGCAAAAAGTGAGATTATAAATGACACCCCAAAGGGTGTCAATGAGAAATCTTGCCCATTTCAGCTGATTTGAAACCAGAAGTCTAATAAGACCAATTCTAGGTTCTAAAATTTGGTAAACCCAACCCAAGACCAAAATCATAGATGAAGAACCAGATAGAGAGTTCTTTTATTAATCATTAGGAAGAACAAACAAGAAAACTGCAAAACAATCAAGCTTCAGAATCAATAAAAAACGAATATATGGCATTTATGACCAGATTTATTAACCTGAAAGCTCCAGCAAATTCACTTCTTTTCTCCTTTTAGGATTCCTGCTCCCAAGGCATCATATAATTTTTAAGGGTTTATTACAACCTCCATTACTTGTCTTTACAGAAGCTGCAGATAAGAAAATTACTATTCATGGCAGTTTTAAGGTTCTAAAAGGGTATACAAACTGGAAGTAGTGCGGCAAAATGGGGATTTGGTAAAAAGCTACACAAAAATTTTATGGTCCAATATGTGTGGGGATCAAGCACAAATTTTCATACCAAAAAGAAAGGTAATAATCACCAGTTTCATCTGAGAAATCCTATATGTATGTTATCGAACCAGATGTTCAACAATCATTTGCCTGGCATTTCCACCCGAGGTGGCTTGCTTCCTGCAGTCAATAGATCGCTTTTCAACCGCCTTTCCTTTCTAATTCAGTCCAGTCTAACAATCATGGCCTAAATATAGACTAATTGAGCTGGGTTTTTTTTGTTTTTTTTCCCCCCCTCCTATTTAACACTTTTTCCTTTGCCTACTGCTGCTAACACCATGAACATGTGAAACCACCCCCCCTTCTGATCTGTCTTCTCTCCAATTAATTGGAG
>NC_056562.1:14775703-14790687 GCF_013358625.1 Macadamia integrifolia | reverse complement strand
CCAAAAAAAAAAAAAAGGCCCCACTCCTAGGAGTGATTATCAGGGTTTTATCAACTCTTATTATCAGCTCTCTAATTTAATTTACTGTTCTGCAATCAGAAACTCCACTGCAGCCACTTTCGTCTTCTCCCAACCCCTCTAATAATAACTGAAACCTTTTTTTAATGTACCCAGGACTACTGAACCTGGTAATTTCCCATCATAAGAAACTTATGAAAGCTTGAAGAGATATAATCCCCATCTCACTCCTTGTTTCTGTCTCTTACTAATTTACCATAGGGATGTTGAACTAAATCCATGGATGGCTTACAGTTCCCTTAAACCTCTATTACTCAGCTCTTTTACACAGCCAGCAGAATTTCCTACACTGAAGCAAGGGCACAAGCCGCACAACAAAGGCACTAAATTCCCTGACACAAACTCAACTCAGTCTTCCCTAGAAAGTAACGAAAAACTCAACCTCATAATGCATAAATTCCATAAGATGTGTAGCATACACACACACACAGGGTACAGCAGAAGTAGATACAAACAAAGAAAAAAAATTGAAATATAGAAATCTAAATCTCCTGGCAGTTAAACACACACACAAAACAGCTCCATGGTAACCTTGAGATCACAATAACAGCTACCACAGTAGGTGCCAGGAAGATCAGAGCATGCAATGTCAAATCAAATTATATTTTTTTTTGGGTGAAGGCATGCAGTATCACTCCCCCCCCCCCCAAGTGGTTAATGCAGTGTCAATTCTCATATGCAATAAATCTGGCGAAGCTAAAAATTTCTTGTTTTTTCTAAGGATAGCTGCTAGCGCAGCTGGTTAAAGCCAAGTGCAGTAGGACACTTGTTCCTGGAGGTCTTGGTTTCGAGATTCCCCTTCCTCATCTAGTCCCACCCTCCTTTGTCCCATTCCTTTCAATCCCCCTTTGTACATATTTAATATATATCATTGTTTTTGAGAAATTTAGAAGACAAACACTGCAATGTATGTTTAACAATAGACAGTAAGCCGGCACAAAATTTTTAAAAATGTGAAAACATAAGAAATAAATGAAAGGGGGGATTTTTTTCAGAGAAAGCTTAATCTTACAAAAAAAAAAACTCAGCCTTATCCCAACTAAATGGGGTATGCTACATGGATTTGTGCAAAACAAAATAGAAAAACTGAGGTCCACACAAAAATGGTGGGAATGAAGGAACGAAGAAATAAAAGTAAGAGGAAAGAAGCACATCCTAGCAAGTCCGGAGAACACAACAACAATAACAATTATAACCTTATCCCAACTTAATGGGTCGGTCACATGGATCTGAAATAGGAATATGATTAGAAAGAGACAACATAAGTAAAGTGAAATGAGGTACAAAATAGGTAAATGTAGAATCAAAGCATCACAGGAACCTCCCCTATAAAGGGTTGGCAACTCGGGTCCTTGTCTTCCACAGAACTCTATTTGTGATCATACTACAATCTAGCTCTACCATATGCATAAATTTTCTTACCACTTCATCAATAGTCATTTTGGCCCTGCCCCTACCTCTTCTGGCTCTATCCAATTGAATCAGGTCACTCTCTTCACTGGGGCATCCATAGGTCTCCATTGGACATGACCATACCACCTCAACCGGTTCTCACGGAGCTTGTCTTGGATAGGGGCGACTCCCACATCGCTTCTAATGCGATCATTCCTTATTCTATCTCTTTTGGTCTTGACACACAGCATCCTCAGCATTCTCATCAACATTACACTCAGTTTATTCAAATTACTCTTCTTGACTGCCCAACACTCCGCTCCATAGGTCATAGTTGGTCGTATAACTATCCGATAAAATTTTCCCTTGAGTTTGATAGGCATGCATTTGTCACATAACACTCCCGACGCACCTCTCCATCTCATCCATCCCACTTTAATTTTGTGGGCAACATCATCATCTATATTCCCCTCTTTGCTAATGGTGGATCCCAGTTATAAACAGTCACTCTGAGGTTGTTCTGAGATCTCCAAGTTTCACCACTCCATCCCCTCCACTAGTTTGGCTGAAGGGGCACATCATATATTCTGTCTTTGTTACTTACCATAAAACCACTTGATTCTAAACATAATCTCCATAGCTCCAGTTTAGTATTAATCTCTTCCACTATTTCATCTATCAGAACAATATCGTCAACGAATAGCTACAACATGGGACTGGGTCTTGGATGTGCTTAATTAAATCATCCATAATGAGTGTAAACAATAGGGACTTACAGTTGATCCTTGATGTAACCCAAACGAAACTGGGAATTCATTATTATGTCCTTCGGTCGTTTTGACACTCGTCACCAATCCCTCTTATATGTCTTTAATAATATCCACATAGTTATTCACACCTCTTCTCTTCTCTAGGACATGCCAAATGAGCTCTCTAGGTACTCTATTATAGGCTTTCTCTAGGTCAATAAAGACCATATGTATGTCCTCTTTGTGAGCTTTAAATACTTCCATAAGCCTCCAGATGAGGTAAATAGCTTCAGTTGTGGATCTCCCTGGCATAAACCCGAATTGTTTCTCCGTTACCTTAGGGGGTGTTTGGTTCGGTAAATCAAATGGTGTATATATCGGATATGAATGTCAATCTTTTGATAGACATTCTTCTGAATTATGTTTCTTTCTGAAAAATCGTTTGGTTGCCTTGAGGTAGGGGTGTCAATCGGTCGGTCCGGCTCGGTTTCAATCCGGGTTGAGTCGGTTTCGGTGTGGGAAAGCTGAAACCGAAACTGAACCAATAAGGAAATTCCGGTTTCGGTTTGGTTTTGGTGTGGTTTGGTTTCGGTTTGTCTTCGGTTTCTCAAATCGATTTGTAACCAGGTTGGTTTTGGTTTTTGGTCCAGTTTGGATTCGACTTTCCATACAAATGTATACAAAACTATGCAAATTTTGATTTTTTTTAATGAATTTTGGAGTTTCGGTTTCTTACCGGTTTGGTTTCAGTTTCGGTCCGGGTTTTGAGCCGGTTTCGGTTGGGTTTCGGGTTCATCCAATTTTCGGTTCGGTTTGGTTTTGGGGTTGCAATACTCCAAACCAAACCGAACCAATAAGGCTTCGGTTCGATTCGGTCAGTGTTGTTATCGGTTTGGTCCGACCGGTTTTACCAGTTCGGTTTAGGAATTGACACCCCTACCTTGAGGCTAGTACATGTTTCTCGTGGGTTGAGATATTGGCTTTCGTAGAGAACTTCTTTGCGCTTTCTCCTTTTATATTTGGTGGTAAAAAGGTTGCTCAAATCTGAGTTTAAGTGTTGAGGTAAACTCAGATTTGGAACACATCCTTTGTAATATGGTCATTCATGGGAAGTAAGGTGTTCACTTATGAGGGTCAATCTAGTGGAACCAAACAGCTCCAAAAATTAAGAATTATCATTCTAAAGAATGTCATCCCAAAGATTTACCGAACCAAACACCCCCTTAGTTTCCTCTCTTAGGCGGGCTTCAATAACCTTTTCCAATAGCTTCATGGTATGACTCATTAGTTTTATGCCTCTATGGTTGTTGCAGTTCTGGATATCTCCTTTGTTCTTGTAGATCAATACTACAATGCTTCTCCTCCAATCATCCGACATTGTCTTTGTACTCAAAATCTTGTTGAATAACTTAGTTAGCTAAGACACTCCATGTCCTTCTAGATTCTTCCACACTTCAATTGAGATCTCATCTAGTCCTGTAGTTCTACCTACATTCATCTTTCGTACAGCCCTGAACCTCAATATTGCTAACCTGCATTAGTAGTGCATTTGATGTGTTGATATGATGTCTAATCTCGTCCACTACGGGGTCCATCCTATTAGTTAAGGTATCTCCATTAAGTAGGTTGTAAAAATAATCACCCCATCTCTTCATAATGACTACATTTTGTACAAGTACTCCACCATCCCTGTTTTTAATGCATCTGACATGGTCTAGACCCTTGCTCATCCTTTATCTTATCTTCGCTATCTTATATATCTCTTTCTCCCCTTCCTTAGTATTAAGATTTTTATAAAGATCCTCATAGTTCTTTGCCCTTGCGTTCCACACAATCTTCCAAGCCTCGTTTCTGGCTGTGTGATATCTTGTTGTATCCTTTGCCTTGTTAGTCATATGCAATGTTTTGAAACAGTCTTTCTTAGTCTTAATGGCGGCCTGGACCACGTTGTTCCACCACCGAATCTCTCTAGGAGTTCGACATTCCCCTTTTGATATCCCTACAACCTCCTTGGCTACCTTCTTAATACAAGTCGTCATCTCATTCCATATCTCTGGAGAATCTCACAGCTAAATGGGTTCGGCTCATGTATCCCAGAGCGTATTTGAAAAACTGATGGATTAGGTCGCTCAACACAAAACCAGTGACTGAGAACCTTATAGGACAGAACCTCACCTTCGGTCCCAACAACTAAATTTGATCACTTGCATAATATTTACAAGTGTACACTAACAAGGAAGCAAAGAACCGCCATAGTATTTCATAAAATTTAATGAGAAATATATCCTAATTTAATATAGAATCCCTGCTTTAATTTTGTACCATGACATAATTACAAGTAAAGCAGGGTAAGAATTTCCAAGATTAATCATAAGGCTTTAAGCTAAATTGAATTAAAGCCTCATCAGAGAGAGAAGATTATCTGAGATGATCAAAGATCATGTGATGGCAATAGTTGCCTCAGCTGAAGTAGATGTTTGTGTCCTAGGCACACCTGGCGACTCGACATCATTTAAATAGCCACCAGTGATAATCCTAGGTTAATTTTGTGGATTTCAAACAGAATTTCCGCATAGTTATAAATATAGTTGTCACAGCGTCAAATCAATCCAAGGCGGTAGAGGGGTGGCTAATCGATTTGGCGATGAATCGCCCATTATGACGTTGCCATGGCGGTCAAATCGCCAATGTGTCATTTTTTATTTTTCCTATTTTCTAAAGTTATTTAGTATGCTACTTTTTTATTTCCCCTATTCTCTAAAGTTAGTTAGCATGCTACAAGCCTATAATATATACCATATAACATATAAAACCAATATTAAGCAACATCAAATCATCAAAAATCAACATAGCCCTATCAAAAGCACCCTGCATTTTACAAAAAAATCGACCGCCTAGTGAATCAGGCTTGACCTGGCATCTATGGCGGTGCCATGGCGACGCCTATCAGCCAATGGCGACCGCCATTTGTGAGTCACGTAAATCGTAGCACTGCCATGAATTTCTTTTCCCGCCAGGATGCCAAATCGCCGCCTTGGTGACACCTAGGCGACGCCATGACAACTATGGTTATAACTACTACAAGAAGCATATTTCAGTTCTAAACAACCAACCAAGGTTAGAGAACTTTTAGATTCATTTATACTAGGTTCTTCTATTCACAAAATGTGAAAATTCACAATATCAAAAGTTTGGTTCAATTAGCTCTAAATGAGCCTTGAAATTGGAACATTTCATCTCAAACAATACACAACTAACTAATTCAAAGCCAGTCTCCTCAGTTACTAATAATATGGTATAAGCAACCTCCATAGCTACAAAATACATAAATAGGAGTTACAATGCAGCAAAATACAACCTGTAAGAACTCTGCAACTTTGATTATATGCCAATCATGACAAAACAATTTCACATACAAAATCATTTTCTTCCTTACAGTTGGGACAAACGCACACTTCTTGTGACCTGAACAAGATCAGTACATCTAAACTTTGGGCAGGCAGAAGCAATTCCATATTAGCTTGCAAGTCTATGAACTGAATTTTCTCTTTAATTGCACCCATTCCCTCATGAAAAAAGAGGAGTAGGGGAAGGGAAAACTGAAAGCGAGTACCAGAGAGCAAGATAATCTGTTGAGGCAGCAGCCATATGTCCATAAAGCTAATGGACAGAATTATAAACTTAAATAACAACTATGAAAGTAAGAACTTTGTTGTGACTTTGAATCATATACGATAATACCAATCATGAAGAAACAACTGCACATAAAGAATGTGTTGTACATTTCAATTATTTCGCAACTATAAGATTTCAGACAAAAACTCTCTTTTCTTCCAAATGCAAACTAATGAAGAGAAATCTAAATGTTGACCTCAAGAAGGAAAACGTATAACTAAGTATTCAAGGAGGAGGCCTTCGAGGGTCATTAACAAATTCGCATAGTAGCTGTATCAAATGGACTTACAAATGCCTGACTAAACGTTGGAATATTCTCACTCCTCAAACCATCAGGTAGTGCGTTGGAGGGAATCCATCCAGTTGTTTAAAGGCCCACTCTGAGGCAGCTCTTGAAGCAATTCATCAAGACATTTATACCACAAACTCTCACATATATTGTGATGCCCGACCAACCTGAGGCTGCCCAGCTCGAGCTGCCAAACCAGAAACCTGAGCCTGCATCTGCGCAGACCTGACCTTTGAAGCCATGGCACGGTGGAAGAACTGCTCCCGCGAGAGTGACCTAATGTTCCTCAAATACTGATCGAAAGGTATCGATCCTTCCTGAACCGCTTTGTCCAGCGAATAAACCACATCCTCTATAGCCAAATCGGACGCAGTACACTCAAGCATCTGCTTGGAAAGGGCATCACAAGGCTCCAAAATCTCTTCAACCTCCACAGTTTTCGCCTTACTCACCCTTCCCTCGTTCTCCCTCAACCACGATTCCAGAAGATCCGTATCCATAAGAATCATCTGCAATTCCTGCTCCAGACCCTCTGTCTCCCCCTGAAACTTCCTCAACTCCTTGGAGAGGTGCTCGTCTCTTTGCCGCAAAACCTGCTGCAAATTGAAAAGGCCTTCCATCTCGGCCTCTCTGGACTTCCTCAACGCCTCGGAATCATCATGTAACTTCTCCATAAGCTTGTTGATCGAATTCCTCCGATACACCTCGGCAGGATCTTCCGTCGTCGGCTGTTGAGGCGGCCGATGCCGCTGGGGCGACGGTGGGAACTGACCGCCATAGGGAGACGACGAAGAAGAGTAAACCCTTGGTGGGATACCAGGGCGAGCAACGGACGACGATGAAGAAGAATTCGAATTCTCATTGAGGCTAGGAGAATGAGAACGAGGAGGAGGGGGAGTGGGGCTAGGGTTAGGGTTGGGCCGTTGAGGGCGGGAATAGAGAGGAGGATCGCGGCCGAAGAGATGACTGAGATTACGAACCAAATCGACAAGATTGGAGCTAGGGTAGATCCAGTTCTGAAGATAAGGATGAGAGACCAAACCAGACGGGTTTACGTGAGGGTGGGGGCGTTTGATGATCATGTCGCGAGTTGGGGTCACATAAACGCAGCAAGGGTGACGAGGGTAGGACTCCATAAGCCAGATGACGACGGGGATGTTATACACGACTCCTCCGTAGACCATGGGAATGGTACCCTCGGCCTGTAGAAGGTTGACGGTCCTGCCATCGTTGTGGGTAAAGGTGGCGGTCTTGGGTTGCAGGCCAGGGTAATTCTCGATAAGGGCGAGAAGATGTTGACGGATCAACCATTTCACATCCTCCGCGTAGGGCAGCGCCGAAGGCCCGCGTTGGGAAAGAACGTTGCTCAGGAACTGTTGGATGTATTGGGCGTTCTGCGTTGCTGCTCCTCCGCCAGGATGGATTCGGGGTGGAGAGACCATCTCAAGATTGCATGAAAATAACTAACGAACGCACGCGAAGAGAGCTTCCATTGGAATTTAGAAGAGGAAATCGCAGGAAGCGTGTGTGGCCAATCGATGGAGGCGTCCGTCGGAGACTTAGAAGAGGTCAAGTTGCTTCGAGCGAAGGATTTGCGTGTGCCTCTGTTTGCTGTCCGGGGTTGTGCTTTTGACTCTAAACGACCTTACTCAAAGGAGGAGGACCAAAGTTACATCCTTCCGGTGTTCTAAAAGCAACACATGGCCGACAATATATGATGGGAATTGGGAACCTCTTTTTGCCCTTTTATCTTATTTATAAACTTGAATTAAGGTATCGGTATCCCGTTAGTATCGGCCGATACATGATCTTTTTTCTGAATTCATCTGATCTTGGACCGACACGGCTTGATACCAAACTGATACTAACGTATCATTTTCATGGAAGATCGATATGGCATCTGATACCGATATCTATAATCTTGATAAAAAGAGCTTTATAATGACAAAAATAGCCACTTACTTTAGGAATTGTTCATTCCACTATATCTCCAGAGAGATTAATAGCGCGGCTGACTCCCTGGCTAGTATGGCCTTGTCTGGTGCATGTGAGACAGATTGACCATTCTCCACTGCTTGGTTATCTGATGTATGTCACTTGGCCTTCTTTGGTATCATTTTTTTTTTCTTTTGTTCTATTTAACAAAAATCATTAATAAAAACCATTTTTTATCAAAACATAAAAATTGTTTGGTAACTACTTGACAAAAATGATTTTTTGTGAGAAATAGTTTGGGATCTCTATGTGCAAAATAGTTTTTTAAATAAATTGGTGAAAAGATTATCTTTACCCATATTTCTTGTAACTCTCTTTCTCCACTTTAGACTGAAGACAAGGGAGTAAGGGGTTTGGATTTCTAATTACAAAACAAATGACTACTTTACCCCTCCATATTGAGCCTTTAAGCACACGTTCATTAAAATCCAACGTAAAAATAACTAAAAATCATTTTTTACCAAAACACATAAATGCTTCTTTATCTATTTTTGGTTTTTGTGTTTTACCAAATTTTTTTAAATAGAAACAAGCTCAATAAATAATACTAAATGCAGCCAAAACCATTTTTGTGAATAAAAATAAAAAGAAAAATGATACCAAAGATGTCCTTAATTAGATACCTTGCGTTGAACACGCTATAATAAATAAGCTTTCTTCTAACAAAAAAATAATAATAATAATGACAAAAATATGGCAGCATGACCGGGTTGCATGCTTTAGGGTCAAGAACGCGTCGTTGTTGTGTTACTTACGTAGTTGATGATATGAAAGACTAAAAGGAGGCCCGGCCCATTAGCTTCGCCGCAAGCTTCGACTGGTTCTAGCTCAGAAAGTATATAAAGCATTAGGCCTCTTGGGCCTTTCGCTGGTCCATGATTGTTATAAAATTACCAGCACAAGTTCAGGATCGGTTTCGTTGGCCCTGGTTTAGATAATTGAGGGTATGTTTGGTATGCCTTCTATTTTGAAACTTGATTATTCTCTATTTTCTTGATTCGCAATGTATTCTAGATCGAGAATCTATTTCAAGAATGCTAAATGTTTGAAAATCTGGATTCTCTTTCGGCCTAAGTTAAGTTTGGGCCTCCATGGGCCACTAAACTACCACATTTTCGTCGGTTGGGGAATCCACTATTAAATATGAATGTCAATTGCATTATTGGGCCCAAGTAAGGCCAGGTGTATGGGCCTTAATCTGGCCACCAGACCAAATTGAGCTTTGATCCAATTTCCCGACTGCTTGTTCCAAGCCATCCCATGTTACATAATTATACCCTAATCTTACGGCTTCCGATCTCATCTACCACCCAAGTCCGTCTCTCTTTCAGTCTAATTCTTAAATTTTCCTTACCAAGTGCTATCTTTTATTATTATTATTAGGGTAAGAGAACGTTAACTGGTAGTGTGGCTGTTGTGTTAACACATAGGCCAGTGGGAGAGCAGGGCAGAGGCAAGGCATTCTATGTCTAGTCAGCATTCTTTTCCCCTTATTATTATTATTATTATTATATATGGCCAAGTGGAGCCAAGCTCAACCCGAGGCCTACAAATTTCAGACCTAGCCAAGCCCATGCCATGTAAGGCTTTAGATGGGCTTGGGCTTACCAGGCCAGGATCAGTCCAAGGCTCAGCCCAACTCTAGCCCGACCTAAAATTTTAACACAAGACCAACCTTGGGCTAAAAGGCCCAGTCCAAGCCCGCTTGAGCCAGCTGGGCCGAACTTGCATCCCTAGTTGCAATAATCAAATTGGCCCTATCCATAGCTAGCAAAAAAGGGGAACAACAAAAAAACATAAATGGACAGTACATGTTTTAAACAGTAAAAAATTTCGAATGATACGGTAAAAAAAACAGAGAACGGAAAAAAATAGAAAATGGACAGTAAGGGTTTTAAACGTTTAGATTTCAAACAAACGGGACCAAAAAAATGGTAGTATACTCATATAAATTAATGAATTATTACATGAATACATGCATCTAATGTTCAAAACAACTACAATATCCAACAATAATGCATATATATCTCATGTCTCATTATAGGTTTTATGACATATGATTGAATATCATCCAACACCAATTCTAAATTCATACACCACACATGTTCAAGTTTTATTGAGCAATGTCGCTTGACTATGATGTTGTTCATTGTTGTCAACACAGTCAACACACTCTTTGAGTAATGTATGTTCAGTTTAAGTTAGGAGTCATCAATATATAAACATTTTTCAGTAACTACACCAGTTTGTATCTCAATTTCAGGGTCCATACATTAATATTGAGTTAAATGTGATATTATTAGAAATATAGGCCATTAAGTTAGCTTAAAGTCGGCGAAAGAATCAGGTCGGTCAAAGTTCGGGAGAGAAATATATGGTCAATTAAGTAGACATTATGTTTAACAAGTTAACTCTTAAAAAACTCTAAAAAAAAAAAAAAAGATGAACGTGTTTATAACGGGAATGCATACGAAAAACAGGTTTTAAAAGGTAAAAAATGAGAATGTGCTTAAAACGGAATTTTCCACGCGTTTTTGCTAACAGTGGCCCTATTACCTTCCCCACTAGAGATAAAAAATAAATAAAAAAAAAAAAAAAAAAATCAGAAAAGACTAGTTAGTTTGAACACAAATTAATATATTATAGAAGATGATCCATCCCTAGTTATTAAATTCTCCGAATTATTCTAAAAAAATTTGGCCGAATAGAATTTTACCGAATTTTTCGAATAATTCTGTCCGAATTCAAATCAAATAAAAAATTCTTGAATTTTATAGAATTTGTTAAAATTCACAAATAATTCGGTCAAACCGAATTTTATCCCATGTAAAAAAAAAAAACTTTACCTTTAATAAGTCAATAAGCCTTTAGAAAATAGTGTGATTGTAATGCATTTATTATCCTAATGTTACTTTTCTTATTTTTTTAATAAAAACCAACAAAGCTTATCTTTCTTGAGATATTCTCTCACATTTCTACAAAAAAAAAAAAACTCTCACCCCATTTTGGTTTGACTAAGTCTTAGAGTTGTTATTCTCTTTCTAGTCTTTAAGGTCAGCATGCATGGTGGGTGATGTGGGTTTAGCTGAATTTGTGCTCAGTCTCACTTCTCAGTCTCTCTTTCTCTAATTCAATTATTTGAGTAATAGAAAATGAGTTTAAAAAAAAATAAAAATAACTAAATATAATATTTTTATCTTTAAAATTTAAAATTTTAATTTTTATATCATTTGTATGTTATGTATGTATGATAATTGATAGATAATATGAAACAAGTATTACAAATATTAAAAATAACATCCGAATTTTTTGTCTTTTTTTTTTTTTTTTTTGTAAACGAATAATTCTTGAATCCGAATTCGAACTCGAATTTTATTATCTCCGTTTTTTTTACTGATATTTTTATCGAATCATTGAATTAATGAATCGAATTAATCCGAATAATTTTTCATCCGAATAATTCCCGAATCCAAATTTAATAACTATGAATCCATCAACATTGCATATCAGACTTGAGCTTTCCACAGCCTTGATATATTGAGAATGAAATAATACGACACACGAGCGGTGGTGGAATCCTTGAAGTACACCTTACGGCCTCATCTGACAAATGCAGAGGACCGACCTGTCGCAGTCACTCGTCGTCAATAGTTTCTCTGAAAAAATGGAACTTATCGAGAAGACAAAAACAAGTTTGTGTGGTTCTTGGATATCACCGCTCCAGAAGTCTCTCTCTCTCTCTCTCTCTCTCTCTCTCTCTCTCTCTCTCTCTATAGATGAACAAGTTGGATATAGATACCGATTAGTACTACTGTTCCTCAGAATGAGTTTCAAGTGTGAATTAATGGAGATTATTCTATCTCTAATAAGAGAATTCTCTTCATTCCATCATTCTCATGAGACTATGAAGAATTACCAGCTTCATGTCATAGTCATTCTTGTCAGATAATGACACCATCAAACAGTTTTGATTGTCACCTTTGCGTGTCTTAACTGTACTCTTATTAACTCCCAATAAGAACTAACTTAACCATTGAAACTAAACATATCCGTCTGGATCGATGGTGATCTTAGGCTGCTACTTGACTTGCTTGACTGATGTTCTTAAAGAAAAAAAAAAAAATATTAATAATTAGAGGATAACTAACTAAAAATTAAGGAAACCTATAAGGGTTCATTTAAAATTGTTCATCTTTCGTCACATTAGTCCACAGACCCAAACTACCATTCCCATTGTCTTTTGGGGGGGGGGGGGGGGGGGGCGTGGGTGGTTAGGGGTTTAACCATTTTGGTCTACAAGAAACTACCAGTTTCCCCACCGTGTTGGAAGGTTCATCAAATCATCTAGAGTTTTTAAACTCTTATAGGTTTTCAATATGTACCCTAAAATACCCTCTTATCCACGCGCATTTGAAGTTCCACGGTCAAAGAATTTCACTTCACCATGATTTAAGAAAAACTCGGTCCAATGATTTATGTTAGAAATGGAATAACCTTAATATAAGTAGTAGACTAGTTTCATATTTTGGACTGATTTGATACAATTGCATATGTTTAGAAAATTGTAGAGCATAGTTTTACATTGGGTGGTGTTTCATGAGGTGCACTCAGTGAAATATTTCTTCAATAGATGGAGCAGTAAGTACGGGTGAGGGCCAGAGTCAAGAAAAAAAAAGGGTAGGGGGGGGGGAAGTCAGGGTTTACAGTGCTCTTCCTTCTCCATCTGATATGATATATACCAAGTGAGGATGATTTTTCAATCTAACTATGGTCTTTAGGCTCTGTTTGATTGTATGGGAAATAAGGGAAGAAAAAACAGAAATCAATACTAAATTGGTTATTTTTGTAATAATTACCTCACATGATTGTGTAACTAACTCTAAAACATTTCAAATTTTAGTTATTAAATTTTAGTTTACTTTGTAATCAAATTCCTTTGATTTGAAAAGTATATTTATTTGATCTGCCATAACGTTTTCTGGTTTGAAATTCAGCAATAATTCAATTATTTATTTTTGTCAAACGCAAACTTTAACCCACCCTGAGCCTGAACAGGGCTTGGGCCAAGTTTTTTGACCCTAAGAGTGGGTTAGGGTTGAAAAACTGCAACCCTGGGTCAGGGTCGGGTCCAATCGGATTGAGTTCTAGGCCCGGCCCAACATGACCCTGACTTTTAACCCTGAGTCCCTGATTATATCATATGTGTGGTATATATATATATATATATATATATACTCCTTTTACATCGTCAATTATACATATTATTATAATATATACACATTGTAACATAAGTTATAATATAATATATTATAATGTTCTATGCACACACCGCTCACATTTTTACTTTAAAAAACCCAATACATAACCTATTATAAAATATAAACTCATCACCCACTTTTGATTTTAAAAAATCCATTGGAATGATGCCTTGGGCCAAGACTCTTGGCGATAGATGTATCTTAAAAAAAAAAACTGGGGAGTGGGGGATAGATGTAAGAACTCGACCCAACCCGACCCGCCCCGCCCTGTGATCGGGTTAGGGTTGAATTTTTCTAGGCCCTGGCAGGGTTGGGCCAGACTCAGGCCCAATTAAAGGGATGCAGGGTTGGGCTTGGGTTTTAAGAAACCCAGCCCAATCCAACCATGTTTCACCCCTTGATCGACTTTGGCGATCCTTATTTAAGTTATTTAAGGATAGTCACTGTTTGCCTAGGCTCAGTTCAATCCTACCCAGGGCTTAAAAAATTCAACCCTAACTTATCATGTCACTATGTCAGTGCATTCAGGTTTAATGGGCCAAACTTACACCCCCTAGTAACAACAATCTGATGAACTTCTGTTGCAGAACATAGAAAAAGTTGAGATCAGAATAACCAAACTGATGAACTTCTGTTGCAGAACATAATCGAACACTGCTACAGAGTTGACTCAAAACTAAAATTCTCTTTCTCAAGTCCTCAACTGGTGGCGTCACTCCTTAGTGCTTACCACATATATTAATGTTGTAAAATTCCTGAGTGATTGGCGCTGCTGTTTAAAAAATTTTAAGACTTTCTCTTGAAGAAGAAGACTTGGAGCTTTCCATTGTATGATACACGATCTTGTGGTGTCGTCCTTGAAGTACACTTTACGGGGTCATCTTCCAAATGCAGAGGACCTGTCCTAGTTATATATATCATCATCATCATCATCATCGTCAACAGTGACTGAAAATGGAACTAATGAGAAGAAAAAACAGGTCTCTTGGATATGACTCCAGAGTTTTATCTAGACTCTCTTAAGTCAACTTTCTCTCTCCCTCTATATGAACAAGTTGGATATTGATAGAGATTAGTAGTATTGTTCCTGAGAAGGAGTTTTAAGTCTGAATTAATGGAGATTCTCTTAATAGAATCCTCTATTCCATTCTCATATGAAAAGGGTTAGTATCCATGGATTCCAAGACTTGACTCAATAGTCTTTCTTAATCAGCTATAACACTGTCAAACAGTTTTGATTATCACCTTTGCGTGTCTTAACTGTACTCTTATAAGTACTCCAATAAGAATTTACAAAACCATTGAAACTAAACATATTATCCTTCTGGATCGATAGTGATCTTAGGCTGCTGCTTGACTGATGTTCTACAACTTTTCTTGAGATTGTTAGGCGGATAGTTTAGGAAAAAAAATATATTTAAAGGGTCTTAATGAGAAGATTACTAACTTAAGATTAGATGGAGATTATATGTATTCTTAATCTTCCTCCATAGTAGTCCATAGACCTAAACCCAGATCCCATTGTGTTTTTTTTTTTTTTTTTTTTTT